>NC_134707.1:133510318-133810318 GCF_043290135.1 Rhipicephalus microplus
ATACCCAAGATAACGTCGTGTGTAGACCGCGGAATATCTGCAAATTCTGGGCAAAACACCTTGCCACACAGCGAGACGTCCACAGTACAATATCCCACCGGACACAACACGTCACCACTTACACCACGAAATGTCACCCCACGGCTCAGGCAAAACATCACTTTTGGTCCTAGCAGGTTCTTAAAATTTACACTCATCACCGAGACTGTCGCGCCTGTATCCACAAGTGCCATAGTAGCCACTCCATCGACAACTACACGAACTTTGTTCTTTAACATTAACGCTGACGGGGGTATATCTGTAGTTAGCACCTGTGATCTTGCGGCTTCACCCCCACTGGCCGCACCGACTAGTTTTCCGGCGGCGGTATACGTGCTTGTCGCGGTGGCGACGGCGATCGTAGACCGGTGACGTCAAACTTCGACCAGAGGCCGGCGAGGGCTAGCGTGACCCGGTAGGTGCGCGTGGTTTCCGTGACGTGGAGTGCGGATGGTCGAAATGTTGGTGATACAGGTGCCAAGACTGTCGCTGATATGGGCGGTGGTCACAAAAACGTGCAATATGACTCGGGACGCCACAGTTGTAGCATACCGGAATTGGTCGAGGGGCACGTGGCTGCTGAGAGTAACGACTCCTGTCGGAAGGCATGGGATAATGGTGCCGCCCTTCAGGGGCTTTGTAGGCAGGCGATGTTGGGTAAACAGGCGGGCGAAAACTTCGTTCGTAGTTGGGAGTTGGATGACGGGAGAATCTAGCCTGCCATGTGCCTTGATATTCATAAGCGTCTGCTGCGTTGATCGATGGTTGCCATGGTGGAAGAGAAACAGGAGTCCGCACACGTTCTGGTTCATTTACGTACACATCCTGAAAATCGCTGGGGCGATGATAGGTCTGCTGACATCGAAGCAGCTCTTCTCTGACAATCTGCCGTATGGTCAAAGCAAGGTTGTTAGGCGGCACTGTTTCAACACTATCCACAGTGGGGAGGTTGGACAGGCGGCCGAATTTCAGAGAAATTCGTCGCATCTTGAGGGATTCAAAGGTACGACAATGCTTCATCACGTCGGACACGGAGTTCAAGCAGTCTTTCCCAATTAAGAAATTGTACACGTCTTCGGCTATACCCTTGAGAATGTGTTCAACCTTGTCTTCTTCAAATATCCTCCCATTCACGATCTTGCACAGCTTCAATATTTCTTCAATGTATGTTGTACATGTTTCTCCTGGAAGCTGTGCCCTCTGAGACAATGTCTGCTCCGCGCGTTTCTTCTTTGCATCCGAATCACCGAAACACTTCTGCACTTCTTCAACAAAACGCTCGCAAGTAGTGAACATGTCCTCGTGGTTCTCGTACCACACGAGGGTGGTGTCAGTTAACGAGAATACGACATGATTGAGCGGTTCGTTCGAGTCCCAGCTATTGCTTCGGCTCACCCGCTTGTAGTTCTTGAGCCACACGTCGACGTCTTCTCCTGAGGTTCCAGCGAAGTTTGGCGGCATTCTGTAGTACGGCGCGGAACCCATCGGAGTTGGCCTCGAAGCGTTGGATGGCTGCTCTTGGGCCATTACGATCAGCGAAGGTGGAAGTCTGGCGAGGCAGTGGCTGTGACGAAATCCTGGTAGTGAAGCTTCCGTCTTTGGGTTCGTCCTACCCAGCACCTCCACCAAATTGTTACACAAGGCAAGGTAAATAATTGGGGGTTTTTATTGAGCCCTGAGTCCGCGATCACCGTATAATGATGATGATCTCCACCACCATGGCTCGTACCCACTCAGAGGGATCGCAGTGGAGGCAACGTTGTCTTTATTCTCTACCCGCGCTTCCCTTGTTTTTCCTGGTAGTGATACTTCTTATCAATATATATATATATATATATATATATATAAACAAGTGCATATTTAAGGGCTCGTTTTTTGTGCTTAGACACACCATTAATGAGATCTAACAGACAATAATGCCAAGGAATCAAGGAATGTATAGGAGAAGTTATTAAAACCAATGTAATGTAAATAAGAAGAAAGAAAAGTGGGTGAAAAAATAACTTGCCGTGAGAAGGAATAGAACCTACGACCATCGAGTAACGCGTTCGATGCTTATATAAACCCGATAAAGTGGCTGGGCGGGATGGCCGCCGTGATAGCTCAGTGGTTAGAGCTTCAAATGCGTTTTTTAAGGCCGTAGGTTCGATTCCTGCTCATGGCAAGTTATCTTTTCACCCATTTTACTTTCTTCTTATTTTCATTACATTGGCTCTAATACCTTTCCCTATACATTCCTTGGCATTATTAACTGTTAGATCTAATTAATTTTGTGTCAAAGCACGGTAAAACGAGCTCTTAGGTATACAATTCTTTCTCATATATATATATATATATATATATATATATAAGTGTGTGTGTGTGCGTATTTAAATATACGTATAAAAGCGCAAGAAAAAAATGTTCAGGAATAGACTCCGGTGCGCGGAATCAAATGTGGGACCTCGGATTAGGAAACATGAGCGTTAACCCCTGAGTTACGGAGGAGCACGTCCTTGAACGTTCAAACGGCAAGCTATTTATATCACACCTCTGCTGACGGGCTCAGGGGGGGAGGGAGGTTATCGTGTTTTCAGAATTTCCAGCAAGTTGGCGCAGTGAGCGCGCGTCACCACAACACGCGGCGTCGCGCGCTCTAATCGTCCACGCGTACTTTGGCCCGGTTAGAGCACAGAGGCGAGGCTCCCTTACGCACACTTATCTCGCGGGGTGGTTTGAACGTCTTGGCTGACCTCGGGCTTTACCTGGAACAATTCTGTTGTTACCGGGCGCACAAAGGTCACTGCAATCATTGAAGTCTTCGTTTGCGAAACGTGCGTGCTTTTGACACACAGCGAAGTAACAACAGTAACGCTTAATCGCGCGCATTTGTAACTGTGAGAACGTTTTGTGCGTGACTTATGCTTGAGAAACGCGGGGCACGTTTTGATCTGCTTTCCATTCTGCGCTGACCTTCCAATTTGTTGCTCTTGCGTTCAATGTTCTGCCTTTTCGGCAATGCTGTGGCTTTTTTGATGTTCTGCGCAAAAAAATTGATGTTCTGCGTGAGATATGAACGCCATCTGGTAGTTTTTGGAGAAAGATCTTTTTCTGGAACGCAAAGTCACTGCTTAGTGGCAGCACCAAGTATCTTTAGTGAAGCGTAGAAAGCACCCGTTTTCTGTGACTTTTTGTTTACAGTGTAGCTTTTTTTATATCAGCACATGAAACGTTCACGAAACGACACTTTTGCTGCATTCAAATTTGCCGCACCTGGCTAGAAATAAGCCTATACAGGCATAACAAATAGCTGTACACATTTCAATGCGTTCTGTGGCAACACGCACGATTACAAGGACATCAGCAATGAGAAACGCCTTGCACATTTGTGCGATTCTAGTAAGAAACTTTGACGCTAAAGGCAAAGGTTCTTAGCAATTAATTAAAGCAATAAATACGTATTGCGTGACTAGAAAGCAAAGGTCATGCCCAAGCATAATAATATATAATAACGTCACGCGATCATACCTGATTTGGGTTCAGTAGGGTCATCTAATGACAATTGTTCACGCGGCACCTCTATATTGCTGTAGGACCTAGCGGACAAAACAATTTTTAGCTAGTAGGCCTACACGGGAGAGCCTAAAAATAAGAATTGGCTCCCCTGGAGCCGACTCTGAACACCACGCTAAAGCACTGCCTCAGTGTCAGCACTGCTCTAGTGAGGCACTTCAGGCATCTAATTATTCAAGAATAACAAAGATTATTAGCAGTACACTAACACGAGAAAATAGACTGGAGAAATGGAAACTTTGGACTTCATTTTCTCGTCGCACATCATCATAATCGAACTTTCGCACATTCAATGTGAGCAATCGTCAGGGCTCGGCATTCAGGCGAGTGTCTATTTTGTTCCTTGCGTTTGTTTGCCTCAATTCAAATTATAGGTATAAATTACAATTTAGAAATGCTTAATTCGGTGTCACTTAGCATGATCTTTTGCCTGCTGTACAGGTGTACATTAGGAGCAACGGTGCCATCTCGTTCCAGAACTTTATCAGTGTTTTTTGAAGTTTTTTTTACTGGTAATAATGACCTGTCATGGCATATGTATGAGTTTGGGCCGTGCTCTCATCTTTGTAGATATTTTTGGAGGCAATGTCGACTTTTTGGAGGCGAATGTGGTCGTTTTAAGTATTTGGATGATTTTAGGATTATAATTTCTTGGCTCCTTCTACGTAGATTTAATCAATAAGATTTTAGATGTCTAGCTAAGTGAAACAGTCATTATGGGCTCAGCTGCTGACCCGTAGGTCGCCGCATTTAACCCCGTTTGCGAGGGGTTCAGCATTTTTGATGAAAGCGGAACGGTAGAGGACCATGTTGTGCGATGTCAGTGCACAAAAAAGAACACCAGATGGTCAAATCGTCTGAAGCTCTTCAATGCTGCGTCTCTCAAAATCATATCGCGGTTTTGGACGTAAAATACTAGATGCAGGTATTAGGATTTTAGAAGATTTTAACGAACACAGACAGTGCCTTCTTTTGAATGCGAAGCATTTCTTTGTGAACTTTGGTGAATTTCAGTGTATCTATCTATCTAGCCTCCTACGACTTTCAGCTCTCCTATATTCAATATTGGTATCGACATCAAAGTTGGTATGGCATAACATGACTGCATGACAAGCACAAGTGACTAGTCATAACATGGATATACTGAAGTGTATGCCTCGAATGTCATGATTTACATTTCATGGTATTCCAGCTCTTGCGGTGGCTTCGTTCACATAACATATTGCAAAACTAATTTGGTATGACATGACTGCATGGTGAACAAAAGTGACAGAACCTAACGTGGGAATCGTGACATGAATGTCATGTAAGTCATGACTACACATTAGGCTCATGATGCGCTCACAGTCGCTTCGCTATCTCCACGTGTACTAAATACCGAATTCGGTATTACGTAACATGGCTGGACGACGATGGTAAATGACATCGCCTAACATAATAATCATGATATGCGTGTCATGTAAAGCATGACTGCATGCTATGCTCTTATCGTGCTTGTGGCCGTTCTGCTAGCTTCCAATATACGAAATTTAGTATCACGTGACGGGAAGAGACGACGAAAGCAAATGACACGTCCAAACATCATAATCATGACATGAAAGTCATGTACAGCAAGATTTACATCCGTCTTATAACGTTTTACAGATTTTAGAACGACATATCTACCTTCCTCATTCGTGCTTGGCATATATTCGATTCCCACTAAACGTGGGATCTGCCCATTTCTGAAATATTGAGCTTCCTCGGGAATACATGCTGCGAATATTAGAACAGAAGCTGGAATTCTGCGAACGACTAGTTTGTTATCAGTCACCGTCTAAAAAGAAACATTCGTCTTTCAAGTCAGCGCACACTAACAGTCTGGAAATCAGAATCACAATATTTGCCGTTGAATTTGCTTATAGAAAATCGGGGTCTCACAAAATGCAAGGAAGCTTTGATTCTAAAATAAGCCATTTTTGGCAGCAGGATTCTCTCAGTCATTTCCGAAGACAGTTGCTAAGACCCTGTTACAGAGGGTAAAAAAGAAAACGAGTAAGAGTGTGAATGTCATACTCGACAAGTCGAGGTCAGTGGTTCTCCCTTATCTTAAGGATAACTCATCAGCCTGACAAATCACAGCATATACGCGAAGTGAATGAGGATAAGTGGGGCGACGCGTCTGTCCATACGTCCATCCGTGCGAGCGCCCATCGTCCATGCACGCGTCCGTGCGTCCGTCCGCCCGTCTGTCTGTCTGTCTGTCTGTCTGTCTGTCTGTCTGTCTGTCTGTCTGTCTGTCTGTCTGTCTATCTGTCTGTCTGTCTGTCTGTCTGTCTGTCTGTCTGTCTATCTGTCTTTCTGTCTGTCTGTCTGTCTGTCTGTCTGTCTGTCTGTCTGTCTGTCTGTCTGTCTGTCTGTCTGTCCATTTATTCATATCCACGCAGGTATACCCGTATACCTGGGTGGATATCGCCGAAGTCTATCAGGACATGTTCCATCGTTCTCTTAACTACCACACAGCATACATTGCTCTTCTTCTTTACTGAATCTCGCTTTATGAATACGCGTTCCAAGACAACCCGACCACGCTTCGAACAGTAAAGCACTTCCCCTTCAATTATTATAAAGCCTTCTCTGCCTTATTTTCTGTTTGCCCTTTCGGTAGTTACTGAGAGGCGGCTTCTTTTCCATTGATGTCATCGAACAAATCCTCTCCTCCTCTATAACTTTCGCTTAATGCTCCTTGTTGCCATACCGCCCACACTTCCAGCCGTATATTTACTGGTGAACCTCCTGGGTTTTATTTTTCTACTTTGTATCCCCCTCTTCCTATACAGAGTCCTGCACACATACTCAGTCCATCTGCTCTTTGTTGTTTTCCTAAGTCGATCTTCCCATTTCATTTCGCTCTGACCTTTCCTTGCTTCAAAGCCTGTTCATCCCATATCCCCCTTTACAGCCTCTTTCGTCATCTTCCCGTTAGCATATATATATATATATATATATATATATATATATATATATATATATATATATATATATATATATATTGTGAGGAGCTGGTTTATTCAGCCAGGCTCGAGCTAAATCACGCTGGTGATGATTTTCACAGATGAAGAAGATGTACAGGTGATGATGATATCAAAGAGAATAAAGAGTCCTTCGCTTGTCGCGCTCACACTAATTCCCCCGCGTGGTGAAAGCGGCCGCCTGATCGCTTGACAGTATTATGAAATGCGTCGCGCATAAGGCTTTACACGAGATACAAGCACTATCTCTGTTCCGCGGCAACGATGATCAAAATTAGCGCTAAGAGGAGAAACGCGGTTTTGACAGGAGATGTCTGTTCGACCACCGTGTACGGCCCAATGAAGCGACTGATAAATTTGTCGCATAGGCCGGGGACGCGTAGTGGTGTCCAAAGAAGAACTTCGTCACCAGGGGAAAAACTCACAACACGGCGAGACGAGTCGTAACGAGATTTTCGAGTGTCTTGAGAGAGGCCGGTGTTAACACGGGCCTGGTGACGGCAGTGTGCGAGACGAGATAGAAATTCTTCAGAGAAAGGAGCTATCGAGGATGCAGGGGCCGAAAGGAAAGAGACATCCAGAGCGAAACTCGGCGAGTGACCATGGACGAGAAAAAAGGGAGAAAAGCCGGTAGTGCGTTGAGCAGCTGTATTAGAGGCGAATGCCGCGAAAGGTAGAAATGCATCCCAATTTGTGTGGTTGGGGTGAATGTACATGGCGATCATGTCCGATAGGGTCCGATGAAACAGTTCAGTCAATCCGTTGGTCTGTGGGTGGTAGCTAGAAGTGGTCTTGTGAACAGTGTTCGAGACACGCAAAACTTTCTCGACATTGGAACAGAAAAAGACTTTGCCACGATCACTCAGGAGAATGCGTGGAGCTCCATGACGCAAAAAGATGTGGCGAAGAAAGAAATTGGCGATCTCAGTGGCAGTCCCAGATGGTACAGAAGCTGTTTCTGCGTAGCGGGTAAGGTGGTGCACGCACTGGCAGTGATAACGAAGCCATAGGCGTATGGTCTGCTGTTGTAGGCACCGAAACGGTGGGTGCGGCAGAGAGCGCGGCAACTTCGGCGTACGTGCGCATCTGGCGCACGTAGGGACCGTTGGAACACGCCGGGCGCGATGCGGAGGTGATCTCTTGTTTAATCAGGTCTCGCAAGCTATCTTTTTCAGAAGGGAAAGTAACTTCCGCAGCACAGGAAGAGCAGCGCCCGTGAAGCTCTTCACGAACGATGTCGCGAATAAGCGCACGCCAGTCGAGGGTGTCACACCTGTCCCGTTTATGAGGGAGGCAATCGCCGGGCTAATTCCAAAAGCCGAAGTATCGGCCCCCCGAACCGCACCATGAAAGCGTGGACAATTTGGAAGTGGTCCTTTTTGGCGCGCCAGCGGACGCCGGTTGTGGCCCAAAGAACAAGTCAGAGCCGAGAGTTAATAAACAGAACAAATATTATATTCTCGAAAATGGCAGATCGAAAACAATACACAAGAATGCACACTCCGCAATAGTTACATACAATACGTCACCAATCAAACAACGTACTACACAGTACAATCAGCCACACTCAAAACAACGGACACAGACAACGATACGCACTTCAATGCAGTCGCATGCATTGAACAACCAAGACACTTAAGGATTAAAGAGATAGAAAACCTATTCAGTCCAAAGTCCTTGGAGCAAAAGTCTAGATGATACTCTTCCGAGAATCACTCACTCAAAGTCCCGCGTTGTTGTCGTTCTGCGCCCTCGAAGTTTCTCTTCCAGGAAACCTCGCGTCTTCAATTGGCCACTCTCCAAGCTCCCAACTTCTTCGCCCGAACACGTCGGCTTCACTCACGCAGCTGTCGCCACGCGTCCTCGCTCGATAGCGGTAAACACACACTCTTGCCCGTAGCTCGAGTCGTCACCCCTCAGGTGCAAATCATCTTCTTCTCCCGCTTTGTCGCTACCGACAAAAACTTCGCCGACTACACGGCATACCCTACGCGCTCTGGCGCTAACTTCCGTCTCCTCCTGATCTCTCATCTCGGCTGCTCGGTTAAATACCTTGCGCGCGGCATTCCAGACGGTTCTCGTCATTTCGTCGGCGCAATACGCAGCGAAAGCTGGGAAGAGGGCGAGACGGTTGGAATGCCCTCTCCGGCCGATGAGTCAACTCGGTATGACCACGCCCCTTTCGTTCTGGAAAAATCGAGTGCTTGCTCGGCCGCCGTTGTCGGGTGAGGAGGTTCGTCGTGAAGCCAAGCTTCTGCGGGGAGAGCGCGCGCCCGGGGAGCCTTGGATGTTTGTTCTCTTTTTTTTCTTTTTTTTTACCTCGCGGCGTTTCTCCCGCCCATTATCGCAAGAATTTGGCGTCGCGCCCTTTTTTAGCGCTCGTTCTGTGACACTGCCCCCCACTTTAAGAATATTATCTCATAATATTCAAAACCACACAAACGAGCGCGAACAGTCACCACACACTCTTACAGACTGTAACACCATCCGTCGCTCATGACACTTCACCTTCACAATAGATCACTTAATACAATTGTACATAGTAATTCAATTACACAACACGTGAAAACACAACCACAAGCACATGAGTCCAACACTCCACCACACATTCCCAATATACAAATGTACAAAGTTCTCTCACTACAACAATGGTACAATACTATACATCACATCACAGCACAACACTTCGACACTTGTGACACAGGATACCACAACATTAACACAACATATGGCACTCAACACTGCCAAACACATTCTGCTTTGACTTCAGCACTTATCCTGTGTACTTTGAGCGGCGCTTGCGCCCTTTCTTGCGGCGCTCGCTCGATCTCTTCTTGTGTTTCCACGTTCGGCGAGCCCTTTCCAACGACGATATCTGAGGCGTCGTCTCAGCCATCGCTGTCTCTTCCGACACCGTTAACGCGTCATTACATTCGACGGGTCCTGTCTGTTTATTTACCCGCTTGATCATGCCTCTACATTTTGCCCGGCTGGCCAACTCCATCTCCTTTACACTGTCGGTCGGTTGAGGTCGTGCCGACGTAAGTCCGGTTGCTCGGCCCGTGAACTGATTCGACACGATCGTCTTCTCCTTCGCTGTCTCTTGCGCCGCAGCTTCACCTTGGGCTCTAGTGAGATCCGTCACGGGCTGCTCCTCCCCTGTATCTCGCGGTCGCTGGGTTGGCGAGGGCTCTATCTTAGGGTCTTCTCCCAAACATTCCGGATCATTCGGTCCTCGCGCCCCTTCGATGTTTCCGATGACAAGGTCGTAAAGGGGGGTCGTCATGCATAGAGCAGTAACCTTCCCGCTGAAGTACGGGGTTTCAACCTCAATCTCTGCTTCGAGAAGCATCCGAACTGTACGGTCAATTAGGCAAACCGGTTTCGCTTTGCCGGTTAACTCACTTTCCCGTACCAAGTTTCTCCGCACGATAACAGTGGAGCTGCCGGTATCTCTTAACACCGTAACCTTTTTGCCCGCAACTTTTCCTGGCAGCGTTGGCATTCCTTTCGTAACACCGGTTGGCTGTTTTGACATTACAGCACCCACAATAGGAATTTTCTCCCCATTCTTCAACTCTACGAATCCATCGGTGACGGCATTATTATCAGATTTCGGTGCTGCTTGCACACAGGATACCTTGTGAGTTTGACTCGCTCCGTTTCGACATGCATCTGCTTTGTGCCCAGTCTGACCACACTTCAAACATTTTACTAACGTGAGGCTCGTAAAGATCGTTCGACAGTTTTTCGCGCGATGACCCACTCGGTTACACAGAAAACATCGCTGAATGCTCTCTGGTGCACGCTTCTTTTCTTCGGGAGCCAATTTCTTCGAGTCATCGGGACAATCCTTCTTTACCTTGGCCAAATTAGTTCCTCCTTGCGCTTCCAAGAATTGATCAGCCAATTCAAGCATGTCTTCAAGTGACTCAGCTTTCCTCTCTTTCAAGTACAGCGACAGGCTTGGGTGGCAACTAGTAAGAAATTGTTCTTTAATTAGGAGCTCTCTAAGCTCATCGTACTCCTGTGCTGTCCCTGAAAGTTCAATCCATCTGTCGAAATAGTGGCAAAGTCGGGCAGCATACTGCGTAGCCGTCTCACCATCAGCTGGTTTTCCTGTCCGAAATCTGTCCCGGAATCCTTCTACAGTAAATCTAAATCGCTTCAGCAAAGCAGCTTTCACCTTTGCATAGTTGGCTGCATCGGTCGGCGTCAGCCTGCCGTACACACTGAGCGCTTCACCACTCAAGCAAGTACTCAAAGCAGTTGCCCATTGATGTTCCGGCCAGTTCTGGCTCTTCGCAATCGTCTCAAATCGGTGAAGGTACGCGTCAAGGTCGTCCTTCCTTTCATCAAACGCTACGAGCAGCTTGCTTGGGTTCAAGCGGAAGCCGTGATCTTCCAGTTCGCTGCTTTCAACTCTAGCTTGGGCGGGAGTTTCGCTACGCTGTTGCAAACGGAGCCGCTCGAGTTTCATCTCGTGCTGCCGCTGCCGTTCCCTTTCAGCCATCTCCGCTTCTCTTTCTTCTCTCGCCCTTTCGGCGGCCAACTTTTCTCTCTCCAGCTCCAACTTCAATTGCTGCTCTCTTTCTTCCTTCAGCTGTCGCTCTTTTGCCTCTCTTTCTTCTTTCAGCTGTCGCTCCTTTGCTTCTCTTTCTTCTCTCGCCCTTTCAGCTGCCAACTTCTCTCTCTCCAGCTCCGCTTCTTTTTCCGCTTTGGCTCTTTCGACCGCCAACCTCTCTCGTTCCAACTCAGCTGTTTGTTCTTCCTTGGCTCTCTCAGCTGCAGACCTTTCTCTCTCCACCGCCTCTTTCTCCTTCTGGCTTACCCGTTTCCGTAGTTCGGCGCCGGAAAGACCCATCTTCTCACCAAGCGCAACTAACTTTTCGAGATCCACTGTGTCTCGCAACTCGCAAATAAAACCTTGCCGCGTGCAAAAAGTATCTGCCTAAATCAGTCTATCGGAACACTCCCCTGCACTCGTTAACGAGAACACTGAACAACACACAGAATCGTTCCGATAGCAGTATCACCAACTCGAGGCTCTTTCTTACTACTTCGGACACACTGTGCACCAAAAGGTCCTGTCGCGGACGCCAGATTAATTGTCACACCTGTCCCGTTTATGAGGGAGGCAATCGCCGGGCTAATTCCAAAAGCCGAAGTATCGGCCCCCCGAACCGCACCACGAAAGTGTGGACAATTTGGAAGTGGTCCTTTTTGGCGCGCCAGCGGACGCCGGTTGTGGCCCAAAGAACAAGTCAGAGCCGAGAGTTGATAAACAGAACAAATATTATATTCTCGAAAATGGCAGATCGAAAACAATACACAAGAATGCACACTCCGCAATAGTTACATACAATACGTCACCAATCAAACAACGTACTACACAGTACAATCAGCCACACTCAAAACAACGGACACAGACAACGATACGCACTACAATGCAGTCGCATGCATTGAACAACCAAGACACTTAAGGACTAAAGAGATAGAAAACCTATTCAGTCCAAAGTCCTTGGAGCAAAAGTCTAGATGATACTCTTCCGAGAATCACTCACTCAAAGTCCCGCGTTGTTGTCGTTCCGCGCCCTCGAAGTTTCTCTTCCAGGAAACCTCGCGTCTTCAATTGGCCACTCTCCAAGCTCCCAACTTCTTCGCCCGAACACGTCGGCTTCACTCACGCAGCTGTCGCCACGCGTCCTCGCTCGATAGCGGTAAACACACACTCTTGCCTGTAGCTCGAGTCGTCACCCCTCAGGTGCAAATCATCTTCTTCTCCCGCTTTGTCGCTACCGACAAAAACTTCGCCGACTACACGGCATACCCTACGCGCTCTGGCGCTAACTTCCGTCTCCTCCTGATCTCTCATCTCGGCTGCTCGGTTAAATACCTTGCGCGCGGCATTCCAGACGGTTCTCGTCATTTCGTCGGCGCGATACGCAGCGAAAGCTGGGAAGAGGGCGAGACGGTTGGAATGCCCTCTCCGGCCGATGAGTCAACTCGATATGACCACGCCCCTGTCGTTCTGGAAAAATCGAGTGCTTGCTCGGCCACCGTTGTGGGGTGAGGAGGATCGTCGTGAAGCCACGCTTCTGCGGGGAGAGCGCGTGCCCGGGGAGCCTTGGATGTTTGTTCTCTTTTTTTTCTTTTTTTTGATCTCGCGGCGTTTCTCCCGCCCGTTATCGCAAGAATTTGGCGTCGCGACCTTTTTTAGCGCTCGTTCTGTGACAGAGGGTTTGCAGGCAAACGATTGTCGGTGGCATCATGGCAAAGGCGAAGAGACTGAAGCTCCTCAAGTCGCTGACAAATGGTTATCACGTCCTGGGTGGTGGCAGGATTTTTCGTGGCGAGGGCGTTAAAGGCGATGGTGGTAATGCCTTTAATAATGTGGCGTTTTGGTCGTTTTGTTAACACATGCCGGTGTTAACGCGCTTGCACAGTGCAAGGACATCCTCAATATAAGAGGCGTAAGATTCACCCGGCAGCTGCGTGCGTTCAGCGAGCTTCTTCTTTGCTGCCTCAGTGCGAACCTTAGGGGCACCAAATATCTGACGAATTTGCTGCTCGAAAGTCTCCCAGTCGGGAAGATCCAGGTGGTGGTTCCAGAACCAAGTTTTCGCAACATCGAACAAGTAAAATGGGACGCTGTGCAACTTCTGTGGATTGTCCCACCTGTTCATATCGCTGACGAGGTCGTAGTTCTTGATCCAGTCTTCGACATCATCGCCTCGGAGACCGGAAAACACAGGTGGATCACGCAGGCGAATGTTGTTGGGCGGAGCGGGTGGTGGTGGCTGCAGTAGGACGGCGACGTTGAATGGACCAGGGTTTTCTTGGGGCGCCATGGCAGGGCGTTGTCTGCGACGACCCGAGCGGAGCTCCAGCGAGAACGAGCGAGAGGACTTGAGGGAACGAAAAGCACCGTCCACCACTTGTGAGAAACCGGTTTATTCAGCCAGGTTCGAGCTAAATCAACGCTGGTTATGATATTTACAAATGAAGAAGATGTACAGGTGATGATGATATCAAAGAGAATAAAGAGTCATTCGCTTGTCGCGCTCTCAATATATATATATATTATATAATATATTATAACATATATATTACTAATATATATATATATATATATGTATATATATATTATGAGACCACGTCCGGTACGGCAGCAACCAGGTTATCCTTCTTTAATCCAGGCGCACGAGCCAGAGAGCCAGCCCGCGTGACATACGATGATGATCACTACAATGGTTTGGTCATGCAGATGAAGATGAAGTACATAGTCAGCGCTCACACTATTTTCCCCCCCTTCGCGAAAGAGGGCAGCAAGTTAGAAAGGGTTGGGGCGCCGAATATATCGTTTTAGTCGAGAGACGTGGGCGATCTCGGTGTGGCGGCGACGACGATCAGAAGCCGCGTTGACAGGAGCAACGCGATAGTTGACTTCAGATGTTCGTTCCAGGACGGTGTATGGACCGAGATACCGGTGAAGGAATTTTTCGCAGAGCCCAGGTACACGAACAGGTGTCCACAAAAGGACTTCGTCGCCTGGGCGGAACACAACAACTCGACGCTTCGCATCAATGTCGATTTTTCTCTTGTCCTGAATGGTAGCAGTGTTGGCGCGGGCGATTTCACGGCCGCGGGCGACGCGAGCGGCGAACTCTTCCGGGAGAGATGAAGATGGATTGGAAGATGTGGACAAAAAGGTGGTGTCCAGAACAAAAGTCGGTACACGGCCATACACGAGAAAAAAAGGGCTGAAATTCGTTGTACGCTGTATGGCAGTGTTATATGCGAACGTGACAAAAGGAAGTATTGTGTCCCAGTTTTTGTGATCTGGTTGCACGTACATAGAGATCATGTCGGACAAAGTTCGGTGAAAACGCTCAGTCAGATCATTAGTTTCTGGGTGATACGCTGATGTGGTCTTGTGGATAGTGTTAGAGGCCTTTAAGACTTCAGCAAGGACATGTGAAAGAAATGTCTTGCCACGGGCGCTAAGGAGCACACGCGGTGCGCCATGTCGTAAAATAATAGCGCGAAGGAAAAAATCGGCCACTTCAGAGGTAGCACCAGATGAAAGAGCTGCCGTCTCCGCGTAGCGAGTAAGGTGATCTACGGCAGTAACAATCCAGCGGTGACCGGCTGACGTAAGCGGAAGAGGTCCGTATAAGTCTATGCCCACAAATTCAAAGGGAGTGGACGGGCACGGCAGTGGTTGCAGTGGCCCTGCGGGAAGAGACGTGGTACGTTTTCGGTGCTGGCATGACGCGCAGGAAGCGACGTACTTGGCGACAGAAGTGGAGAGGCCAGGCCAAAAGCAGCGAGTCCTGAGGCGGTCGTAGGTCTTGTGGAACCCTAAGTGGCCAGCTGTCGCATCGTCATGAAACGCTTGTAGAACTTCCAGACGAAGTGAGCGAGGAATGACGGGAACCCATTGGTTACCGAGAGGATGGTAAATTTGCCGACATAATGTTCCCTCTTGAAGCTTGAAGCGGGCAAGTTGTCGTCTTAGGCGGCTGTTTGGCGCACGCGATAAGCCAGTGAGCCGATCGATGATTGTGCGGCAGTAGGTATCGGCATGTTGGAGCGAGGCGAGATCTGTGGACGAAAGAAGGTCCGCCGAGGCAACTAACTGTTTCGAAGGAGCAGCCGTCTGTTTGGTCACTTTGGCGGGCGGTGACGAACAGATGGAAGGGGACACTTCGGCGCTTTGCGAGAGCGGGCAACGGGACAAAGCGTCGGCATCTTGGTGCTCTCGGCCCGACCTTTATGTGACGCTGTAGTCATACTCTTGCAATCGTAGTACCCAACGGCCAAGGCGTCCCGAAAAATTTTTGAGGGACGATAACCAACACAGAGCATGATGGTCAGTCACTATTGTGAAATGCCGGCCGTATAAGTAAGGACGAAACTTTTGGATGGACCACACGATGGCGAGACATTCTTGCTCAGTGATGCTGTAGTTTCGCTCAGCATGTGACAGAGTACGGCTCGCGTAGGCCACGACTTGTTCTTCGGAAGCTTGGTTCCGCTGAAGAAGGACAGCACCGATGCCAAGTCCACTTGCGTCAGTGTGTAGCACAGTAGGTGCTGCAGGGTCGAAATGGCGAAGCACTGGCCGTGATGTGAGGCATCGCTTGAGGGTGTGAAAAGCGGCTTCGCAGTCATCCGACCAGACAAAGGGTGCGCTCGTGGTCAGAAGTTTGTGCAGAGGAGCCGCAATAGTAGCGAAATCACGTACAAAGCGGCGGAAATACGACGCTAAGCCAAGGAAGCTGCGGAGGTCTTTCTGTGTGGTTGGTGTAGGAAAGTGCAGCACCGCGGCAACCTTGTCGGGATCGGGCTCAACGCCATGTTTACTGACGACATGACCTAATACCTTGATGCTGTGACTGGCAAACCGACACTTCTTAGTGTTGAGCTGGAGACCGGCCTTAGCTAAGCACGTGATGACTTCGTCTAGCCGTTCCAGGTGCTGTGAGAAGCTCGACGAAAAAATGACAATGTCGTCCAGGTAGCAAAGGCAGGTCTTCCATTTTAATCCCCGCAGTACCGTGTCTATCATCCGTTCGAATGTGGCTGGGGCATTGCACAGGCCGAAAGGCATTACATTGAATTCAAAGAGCCCATCTGGCGTAGCAAACGCAGTCTTCTCTTTATCAGACTCGTGCATTGGAATCTGCCAATAACCGGAGCGCAAGTCGAGACTTGAAAAGTACTCGGCACCTTGTAAAGTATCAAGAGCGTCGTCAATGCGAGGCATTGGGTAGACGTCCTTACGAGTGATTTTGTTGAGTGATCTGTAATCAATGCAAAACCGTACCGAGCCATCCTTTTTTTTTCACTAGTACGACAGGAGAAGACCATGTGCTTGTCGAAGGCCTGATGACGTTGCGCGCGAGCATGTCGTTGACTTGTTCTTTTATAAGCTTGCGGTCTGAAGCCGACACACGGTAAGGGCGGCGGCGAATCACACGGGATCCGTCGGTGTCGATACGATGGGCGGTCACTGTTGTTTGACCCAGACCTTCGGAACAAACGTCAAAGCAATTTTTGTGCTTCATTAATAACGCTAGCAAGGCATCCGTTTGCGTTGGGTTGAGATGTTCACACAAAGTGGCCTTGAGAGCAGGAAATGCATCTTCCGCTGGCATACACTTTGAGAATGACGAAGCAGATGAACCAGTGACGACACAAAGCGGTGCTTCTTCGGTAATGCTGGCAACAGTGGTCCCCTCAGGCAAAAGAAGCGGTTCTGGCGTCGTGTTGCAGGCCGTGATGCTTGCATAACCACTGGAGAACCGCACTAAACAAGATGCGATGGTGATCCCTCGAAAAATGCAGCGCTGGCAAGGAGCAACCAGAGCGTCACCATCTAGAATGTCACGTGACTTGATCGTAAGGACACGTTCTCGTCCGGGAGGCAGGAGGAAATCCGCAGCTGTCACAAGGTTGGGCGACGAAAGGTCGGCAGCAGAAGAAAGCTCAGTGTCCGTAATACGAATGAGGGGCCGACCACACGAAATTACAGCAGACGCCGCTGACAAGAAGTCCCAGCCTAAGATTATCTGATGAGCGCACGAAGACAGCACAGCCAATTGTATGTGATGACGGATTCCATCGATGAGAATACGAGCAGTGCACAACCCGGTCGGGCGAATTGGACTGTCATTAGCACCGCATAACATGGGACCGGCATAAGGAGTTTGCACTTTACGCAGGCGAAAACACAATTCACGATCAATTACTGAAATTGCGGCTCCAGTGTCTATAAGGGCGTCAACAAAAACACCTTCCATAGAAACAGGCAGTAAATTAGCTGGACGAGACGGAGGAGTTGTAGCGTTCCGACGACAAGCAGTTTCCCCTCCAAAAACTGCACCTTCTAGTTTTCCGAGTACCGAGAGATCGGAGCGGGACGCAAGGGTGATGACGTACGCCGAAACGGTGACGGAGAACGGCGGCGAGATGAACGAGACGGATGAGGCCCAGCATGAGACCGTGGAGGGGAGGGCGACTGACGGAAGGTGGATGGATACGGTGCGGGATGGTATTCATCGGGTCTCGGGGAAAAGTCTCTCTCGTAAGCTGCGTAACCACGTCGTTCATCCTGCTGACGGCGGCGGCAGAAACGGGATATATGACCCCTTATGCCACAGTAGAAGCAGATGGGGCGGGGAGGACGCCATGTAGAATAGTGGCGTGGCCTTGGCGCATGCGTTGTCATCGCAGCCACATGGTCGCATCCGACGTCCGCAGGCACGGTTGGAACTGGTGCAGGGGCCCGCGATGCAACTTCTGCGTACGAAGGCACTGGGAAGCGCACAGGAGACGGGGCATGTGCAGCGCCTGTCATTGATGCCAGTTCGTCCTTGATTATCTCTCGCAGGTTGGGAGGAGGTGTGTGGACAGACGCAACGGTAGGGTTGCCTGGAATAAGGCCGTGAAGTTCTTCTCTGACAATTGTGCGGATAAGGGCCCGCAATTCATGCTCTTTGGTAAAGCGAGCGTCGCAGGAGACGTGTGGAAGGCGCATGGAATGAAGCGCGTCCAGGCGTTGGCATGTAGTGATGACGTCCCGGACGGTAGTCGGATTCTGAATCACGAGAGCATTGAAGGCCACAGAGTTGATGCCTTTCAGTAGATGTCGGACGCGGTCGGCCTCCGTCATGTCATTTTGTGCTCGGCGACAGAGAGCCAGAATATCTTCAATGTAGGACGTATACGATTCGTCGTCCCCTTGAATTCGGGTTGCGAGCTTCTGTTTCGCTACTACAGAACATCCTGCAGAAGTGCCAAATACCTGACGGAGATGCCCCGTGAAGGCCGACCAATTGGAGAAGTCGCTCTCGTGGTTGTAATACCAGGTTTTAGCGACGCCATCGAGGTAAAAAGGAACGTAGCGCAGTTTGTGCGCCTCGTCCCAATAATTACAAACGCTGGTTCGATCATAACTGTCGAGCCATTCTTCGACGTCTTCGTTGCGAAGGCCGGAAAATACCGGAGGGTCTCGATGAGAGGTACTCACGGTGTAGTGAAGCCTAAGTGGCTGAGAAGGAGCGGTTGCAGCAGTGGGCGGGTTGGGTTCTGCCATTGCTGTTGCTTGAGGACACAACCGTCGACCAGACCGGAGCTCCAGGGGTGACGGGTAGAGCAGGAGGACGTGGGAACCAAAGCACGCTCCACCACTTATGAGACCACGTCCGGTACGGCAGCAACCAGGTTATCCTTCTTTAATCCAGGCGCACGAGCCAGAGAGCCAGCCCGCGTGACATACGATGATGATCACTACAATGGTTTGGTCATGCAGATGAAGATGAAGTACATAGTCAGCGCTCACAATATATATATCTAATATATATATATATATATATATATATATATATATATATATATATATATATATATATATATATATATTAGAATGGATAGCGTGCAATTAGCAGTGCCTGCGTAAGACGAGGAAGAGGACCGTGGTTCGTGCTTGTGATAGCTCTGATTCTAATCGCTGATTGCTTGACCTGTGTGTTCGTTTTTTTAATAAACGCGTCGCGGACTCAATGCTCAACGCGTACTACCAATTGGGGGAGAGTGCTGGTTCTCTTTTTCACCGTGGAGCTCCGTAGCCGGACTCTACCTCCGCCATTCATCATGCCTGACGACGTTACCGCACAGCCGAATGCTGCCACATTCCCCGCTCTCCGCTGCCACGGCATTCCAAGGGAGCGCGACCCAGTTCTATTCAACGACACTGACGAACAGGACGTCGAGGACTGGCTCGCTTCGTTTGAAAAAATGAGTGTCAACAACCGGTGGGACGATAAGGACAAACTCGGTCGCGTCCACTTCTACCTGAGGGGTGTCGCGGAGCTTTGGTTGAACAACCATGAGGCTGGGATTACCACCCGGGTCTCTTTCAAAACGACCTTCGCAGACGTATTCGGCCGACCGGCAGTGCGCAAGCTCCGCGTGGAGCAGCGTTTGTGTGATCGTGCCCAGTTGGCAGGAGAAAGTTTCACGTCTTACATTGAGGACATCGTAGGCCTCGGCCGATGCTTCAATGCGGCCATGTGCGAAGCCGACAAAGTCAAGCATAATATGAAGGGCATCGAGGACGATGCGTTCCACATGGTTGTGACGAAAACTCCTCGAACCGTCACAGACATCATTCAGCACTGCCAGAGCTACGACAAGTTGCGAAAGCAGTGCACTTCCACGCGATGTCACAGTTTCGACACGACCAGCACGTCAACACTGACTGTTGGCGCGATCTCTCCAGGTCCGGCAGTATTGACCCACCAAATACAACATTTCATCCGCGATGAGGTTGCCCGTCAATTGTATATTGCTCGCTTTTTTAGTAGTAATAGTCATGGACTCCCCTCGTCACTGTGCCAAATCATTGAGGAGCAAGTATCCGAAGCTCTTCGACCTACGCACCAGCCACCGCCTGTATCAGCACCGTTGACCTATGCCGACGTCGTGAGAAGGCATTCACATGCAGTGCCATAGAGCACAGGCCCTCCTCAACGCCCTCATGTCTTCTACGCACCGCAGGCGCCGACAAGCCCGCAAGTTCCGCTTTAACGACGTCCTGAGACCCTTCCCAGTAATCCTTGGCGCACACTGGACAACCGATTAATATGCTATTACTGTGGTCTACCAGGGCATGTGAGCGTTTCTGCCGCCACCGCGTTCCTCGTCCAACTGTCGTTGAAGCCTATTACAGCTACGGCCATACAGAGCCGCAACAGTCAATACCCTCCCACGCTCTTTCAAACACCTCATCGTCGAACCGCCGCACCTCCAACTCGTCTCGATCACCCTCCCCGCACCGGCGCTCGCTATTGCCAATGCTTCGACACACCGCGCCCATCCACACGGAAAACTGACCACCGCAGTTCCCGAGGCAAGAACTGCGCCACTGTTGAAATCTACAAGGCCTCGTTCCCAACCTGCAAACGAAATCCCAATCTTCATTGAAGGTATTGCCATGTCCGCCTTAGTCGATACTGGAGCTGCTGTGTCCGTGTGGAGCGAAGCAATGTGCCGCAAGTTGAAAAAGATTACGACTTCGCTTTCTGGTGTTTCTCTCCGTACGGCGACCACACATCACATAGAACCTTACGTCACGTGCACAGCTCGTATACTAATTCAAGACGTTTTGTATGTGGCTGAATTCGTCGTCTTTTCGCACTGCTCGCATGACGTCATATAGGGCTGGGACTTTCCTTCCATGTATCATGCCGTTGTCGATTGTGCCTGTGCCGAGCTTGAATTATCAGCAATCTCAGACATCGCTACTGCTAAGTCATCTTTTTCTCGGGTCGTCATCGCCGAGGGCACGGACATCCCACCTATGTCGTCTGCTATTGTGTCAATCTCCTGCGACTATGCTTTCTCTACCGCCTTGTTTACGCCGTCAGCGAAATTCACTTCCCGTAAGCACCTTCTTCTCCCATTTGCTCTTATCACAATCAAAAATTCCTCCGCAACCATTTATGTCACGAACCTGCTTTCGGTCCCAACCACTATGTTTCGCGGAGAATGTATAGGGCAACTTGAGGACATTCATACAGTCTGCCCTAACTCACCACCTGGTCGCACAGCAAGCCTCAATGTCACGAGCATTAATCTTGATACCACGGCCAACACATCTACCCCGGATGCCTTCCTTCCATCTATTGGTTCGGACCTTCCCAGCGTTCAGCGGACGCAACTCTTGAAGCTTCTCGGCCGCTTTCGGATGTCTTTCGACTACAATCAACCTAGTTTGGGCAGAACAACTTCGATTGCTCATCGTATAGACACCGGCAGCCATGCACCCCTGCGCCAGCGTCCATACCGCGTCTCTCAAGCTGAACGTTGGGTTATTGAAAACCAGGTGACTCTCAAGCTGAGCAGGGTTATTGAAAACCAGGCAAGGACGGCGTTCTACCAGACCCAGACAAGCTCCGCGCCGTCACCGAGTTTCCTAAGCCGTCGACACTCAAAGAACTTCGAAGCTTTATAGGATTATGCTCGTATTTTCGACGATTTATTCGTAAATTCGCATCTATAATGATCCCTTAAACACGTCTACTTGCTAACAGCCAAGGTATTTCGGCACGGTCGTCTACCTGTGACGACGCGTTTGCGAAATTACGTCATCTTCTGATATCGCCACCGATTCTGCGTCACTTTGACCCAGACGCCCCTACTGAAATCCACAAGGACGCTAGTGGAGTCGGCCTTGGCGCTATCCTTGCGCAGTGAAAGTCTGGCTACGATGAGTACGTCGTTTCTTACACGAGTCGTACTCTGAACAGAGCTGAAGAAAATTATTCGGTTACGGAGAAAGAATGTCTAGCCATCGTTTGGGCAATTGCTAAATGTAGACCTTAGATATATCCTCGAACATTTGTTGTCGTGACTGACCATCACGCCCTCTGCTTGTTGTCGTCTCTAAAAGACCCATCCGGTTGCCTAGCCCGTCGGGCGTTACGACTCCAGGACTACGACATCCGCGTCGTCTACAGTGCAGGGCGCAGACATTCAGACGCTGACGCTCTCTCTCAATCTTCGCTTCCCCATGACTCTGCAAATGCACGTGTTTCTACCTACAATTCTGCCTCCCTCACACACGCTGACATGCCATCCGACCAGTGTCAAGACCCTTGGATAGTGTCTTTATTGGAGTTCCTATCGAATCCATCACCGAGTACCGCCAGTCGCTCGCTCCGGCACACAGCTCGTCATTTCTACATGCGCGATGGGCTACTTTACCGCCACAATTACCTCAGTGAAGGTCGCAACTGGTTGTTGGTGATTCCTCGCCATCTATGTGATGATATTTGCGCTTCGTTCCCAGCGGACCCCAAATGCCGCCACGCTGGTGTACTAAAGACGTATGCACGCCTCCGGCTGCGGTACTACTGGCGTGGAATGTACCGATTTGTCCGCCAATGCGTGCGTTCATACTCAAAAAGTCAACGCCGGAAACGTTCACCGCATGCCGTCACTGTAGTGCTCCAGCCGTTGCCCTGCCCATGCCGACCTTTCGATCGCATCGGAATTGACTTATATGGCCCACTTCCATACACACCTGACGGGAATCGCTGGGTGGTTGTCGCTAATGATCAATTGACACGGTATGCTGAGACTGCCGCGCTGCCAGAGGGTACATCACGTGAAGTCGGCTTATTTATTCTTCACAAACTTGGTCTTTGCCACTGTGCTCCTCGCGAGTTACTCAGCGACCGCGGACGCACGTTCAGCGCGTACAATCATCCACAGACCGCCGCCGTCGCAGCCGTGAGACTGTTCACGTCGACCGACTGAAGCCGCATATATATATATATAACAATGATTCATACTTAGAGCTACTTATACTCACTTACCCTCAGTATTTTTCGACCCTGTATTGAGAGCACCTGGTCTGCCTAATTATTCAATACCATCAATACACATGTTGCTGCAATAAATCGTAATCTTGAGCCTCACCTTTTCTTTCGCATTTATCTGCCAGCCACTGTAAATTGTCTAGACTGTCCATAAATAGGACAAGCCTACATGAAATAGACCTAGAAGCGTCTGCTCAATCATCACCCCAGCCTGTTTGCGTGACAAAATAAATTGAATGATTCTACCATCCAGTGATTTTTTCATCCTCACCATGTCCAGCTTGAATACCAGCGGGGACAAAGAACATCCCTGTCTCAGCGCATTGTTATTTCAACGCTGTCTTTGCTACTATAGTCCTGCCTATTCTTCGTAAACTGTGTTTATTCGGTGAATTTATTTTAAAAAGCAGTACACAATCGTCACCTATGCCCATTGCATTTATATTTCCACAAAATTTTCTGATTAACGTTGTCATACGCCCCATTGATCTGGCTATACCATGGGGTCAAGCACTGGCGAGCATGGATGCGGTCTCGCCAACTGCTGTGGCTTATACGTGATCGGCTGCGACCACTCTGCAACCTCCCTGTCCCTTCGCCTAATCTTTCCTCCTCCTGCAGTTTTCTGTTTTAGATATTTCTATACGCTGAGCAAGAACCAACAGGTTATCCTGAAACCACCAGGCAAGGCGGAATTCATTCTGATGTTCTCCCCCTTTAAACATCCTGCTCTGCTCACGTTTAAATCTCTAATTTTACTGATTTTATCGCTTGTGTATAACACAATTGCAATGGTTAGCGGTCTCTACAAGCGAATGTTATCATTTTCTTCCTTGCCTTTAGAGATGAAGTTATCTTTACTTTTCTGCGAAGTGCGTGGTATTTCCTTTCCCTGTAAACCCTTTTCTACGAATTTCGGCAGTGCCTCTTTAGTGCTGTTTCCTAATTCGTTAATGAGGTGGATGGGAACCTCATCAAAGCCCAAAGTAGCGCGCTTAAAGAAACTTCCAATGGTTTTCTTCAAGTTTAAGTTCTGAAGTGCTACCTCTTCCTCTGTTGCACTTTTTCATACGTTTACTCACTGGGGAAGTGCCCAGAGCGGCCTTTTTAAGCAAATCTGCTGTTATTTTTGGAATATGACCTACTGCCTCGTACCCTTTCAATTTATTTCCTCCTTGAACTACCATACGTTGTGCTGCATTGTGACAGACTTCCTACGAAGCGCTTTTATGTTGCTCCAAAATATTGTAGGCGCGGCCCTATTCTTTTCGCGCATTTCTTTAATGCATCATTCCCTTTTATTTATATTTTTACCTCGACCAACTACTGCACAGTGATTTTGTTTCTGTCAATATATTTTTCCCTATTTGGCTGACTTCATTGCGAGCCCGCTTCTGCCTCCCATCGCTTCTGGATCACTTCCCGGATTTCTCTGTTCCACCAACTTCTAGGTTTTCTCTTTCCTTTCCAGCAAACCGTTTTCTTCTTGTTTCTATCTCCCTTGTTCTTACATTAAGCAGTTCACTATACTCCCAGTGTTTGCCCGGTACTTTTCCTACTTCATCCCGGGTCTTGGGGCTATATTTCTTATTTGTGTGTCATTTGAATACGAACTTCTCAAATTTCATTCTATATTCTTATTTTTAGTCTTATATCCGATTTTTAATATTATGCGTTTATGATCACTACCCAAGCTGTTAATGCCTTCTTATTCTATGTTCATCTAAGTTTGCCAAAGATTTTCTCTGGCATAAGACAATATTTAATGCTTGATTGCCTGTGTCTAACTTCTCACGTAATGTGCCCCTCACACTTAGGCCCTGCGTTAACTATCTCAAGACTATGTTGTTTCTAGAGATCTAGCAGTAACCGGCCATTGGTGTCTGAATATCCGTCAAGGTCCTCTATGTGAGTATCCATGTCCCCTATAAGGATTTTTTCGGCCCCCTGCTCAATTTCTCTGATATCGGTGCATTTGGAAATCACTATCTCCAAATTATTTTCCTTGTAGTTATTCTATGTCCACAAGTAAGCTGCACCTAGGGTGCTACCCTACTGAAAAAGGACCACCATAGGAATTGTGGATTCCACCGTCCACCATTTTGGTGGATTATGGCGGTGGAAATGTTGGTGGCACATGGTTTATAGTGGCGTATGGTGAAGCGGATGGTGGATGGCTTGCTCCAGCCGGCAATTCTGAACCGCGAAGCAGCGTCAGAACCACCGTGACGAGCTGCCACTAAAGAAATAATAAAAATAATTGTATAAAAACGATGTAGCATGCACCCGTAAACAAGAAAAAAGTGCGACAGCGTGGAATCGAACCCGTCACCTCCAAATTTTGAACTGAGAACACTAACCACTGCGCCACGCCGACTTTTCTTTTTATTGCCTTCGTGACTACAGGTCAAGCTAATGTGACAAACACCATCACCCAAGTTTTATGTGTGATATCGCATCAAACAAAGATATTACATCTTCAACACCATCGGTAGCCTTATACACATCTCGCACTTTTATAACATCTTCTACGAAACACTCAATATTGAATAGAACCCTTACATCACAGTGTCTGTACGATAGCATACTGCGCCGAACCGAATGAAGACCAAGTAAAAGTATAACATCCAAGTTTCGCACAGAACTATCACAAGGCAGAAAACGAATTTTATGTGGAGTAAGAGGTAAATCTTTTTTTGAAGTCCTCTGTAAAATGTCCCAAACGAAAATAGCATTCTTACAATCAATAAACACATGTTCAATGGTCTCAGGTTTTTTACACAGGAGATAGCTGCTTCCCCATGGCACATACATCTCTCTCTCTTCAAGCCACATTTTTACTGGCAAGGTTTCCGTATGAAGTTTAAAAAAGAAGCTTTTAACATCGGGTGGTGTGAACAAGTTTTTCACTCGCTTTAGTACGTCATGTTCATATGATTTTTTATACTTTGAAAGGTAAAGGGGCACAGGAAAAATATTCCGTATTATGTCTTTCATAGGGTGCTTTTTTTCACATTAGTTATGTAATCTATCGAAAACCTGGCCCTTAAGAAACGATATGAGAACACAATTTCGCGCAAGAACGGTGACAAGGTGTGTCGTTCTCCCCACTCTGAAGATACAAAGAAGTCATGCATGTGGTGTAACAGCGTTGTTTGAAACAAAGAACATAAAAAAACGTCTCTCTGGTCTCTTATTAGCAGAAAACGTGTTATTACTTGGTTAAGAAACACACGGCACAAAGACAGCCCTCCTTGCTTAACACGCCGAAACAAGTTCGCTCTAGATGCTCGCTCCCACGTAGAGCTCCAGATAGAAGTGGCAAATATCCTGGAAATTCTATGAGCGCTTTTACGCGTACATCCATGTACTTGCAGATGATGCATAATTTTAGCAGCCAGAAACACGTTACATACAGCTGAACGAGAGAACATTGATAAGTCACGACCACCCCATCCTTCAGCTTTCGCGCGCGGTTCTTCAGTCTTTTCAAGCCAAAACGCTTCACTGTCTGGATACCTGTCCAAAGGTACCCCTAGGTAACGACTAGGTGTCGTGAGCCACTGAATATTTCCAAAGGAACTGGGCGTGAGGTCCCAATTACCATGCCATGAACCAATGCTTTTCTCTTTGTTCATTATACTTCCACTCGTAACGCAAAACCTTTAAGCAATTTCTAATAACGAAGTGACACTCTCTCTATCAACAGCAACAACGGCAATATCGTCGGCGTATGCCAAAACACGCACTTCACATAAATGCAACCTGAAACCATTCATCCCTTCATGGTGAATCACTTTCTGACACGGTGGTTCGAAAAATAGAGCGGAAAGCAAAGGACCTCAAGGACACCCCTGGCGCACGGAGGAAAGTACTTGTATGCGCTGTGAGAGTTCTCCATTTACAATTAAATTTGTGGTTGAACTTTTGTATGCTAATCTAATACCTTTGCATATGATCGCACCAAGACCAACGTACTCAGCTAACGTAAAGAATATATTGTGTGGAACCATGTCGAAAGCCTTGGCTAGATCGACTTGTAACATGGCTACTTTCAGAAGCGCCGCACCACAATGCTCCAAAATGCTCCTGGCGACATGAATATTCGTGAATATGCTTCTATGCCGACAGATGGCGTAAAGGGTGTTAAAGAAGTAGTCAACTCACGGAGCGACTGTTTAACTTTAGTTTTGTTTGTCGTTTACTCGGGAGGGAGGGAATCTGCACCTGCTACCATAATTCTCCCATTTGATAAACACGACCAACTGCTGCCTGTAACAATTGCCACAGCGATAATGACAACAACGCTATGTTTTTGTTACAATTTACAACCGCAAGGAAAAAAAAGACTCAGTGGACTGGGAAGCAGGTAGAGTTTATCGGCGGTTACTGCCAAGTTTATTAGCCGCTTCTCGCTCCTTCCAAAGGCCGATATCAGTTCAGGCTTTATGACGCTCCTATGCTCATTGGACAGATTCGCCCACACAATTGTTTTTGATGTTGTTTTTTCGTGCAATGCACACCGTAGTTGTGCCAGCGCACCACTGTGGCTCAGTCGTTAGAAACAACAGCATAACGGCTTGGCCAAAACGAATGCAGTGCGCCAGAAACATTATGCTATCATATTGGTTCAGTAAGTATACAAATTGACGTGTCTATGTTTTTGCATAAGAGCCAGCGAAGTGCCGGTGAGTGCTACCGGCGGCTGTCGTTAAGGGGACGCGTCCCTTTGGTGGAAGTGCTGCAAGCACGTCGCATTGATGTTTGTCGCTTCTAGCGCGGACACCGTGCACATAAAAAAATGCTTCATTTGGGTTAAATGATGCCACAGCTGTGTTGTATTGTCATTCAGACTCGTCAAACTTGTGTATTATGAAACCCAGAAGCGCCGATAACACTTGTACGGGCTCGGTCGGTATATGACTAACCTTTGGTGGAAATCATGGTGGTAGAACAAAAGGGTGAAAGTCAAATTCGCTGGGGCTCATCTCGACGCATGTCGACAGTGAAAGTTCATGCATATTCGCACGCACTTAATAATACGGCTCAAACAATAAAGTGTGCAAGATTTACCAGAGTTACGTTTCTAGCGTGGCGACATCAAGTGACCGCTGTGTTCTGCTCTAACATTGAAAGGGGTACTTGCGAACTGGAACCCATTTATTTGTCGACAACTGCGCGCCGATGTGAGACATTTATTTTCACGTTTACATTGACAACTCTAGTCCTCTAAACATCACAACAAAGAAACACATCGCGGATATCAAACAGATGTAATACGTGCGCGAAATGTAAACGTATTCCCCGCCACATATTCTATGCTCCACAAGAATCGAAGTGTTGTTGACACCACAGGAACAAAAAAAAACTTACTAGAAAGCGTAATGAGCAGCGTTGGTTTCTTTTGACTGTAAACATATATCTGTGCGCATTCAACAATGAAACACTACAAATGAGTGATTTCACATACTGTCATGTGCTTTTCATCATGCCGCCGTCATCCACCAAGCTTACATCATGCCACTGTCATCCACCTTGCTCACCAAGCCTTCCACTAAACATGTTTTGACTCGCCACCATGAGCCGGCTATTTTCCACCGTCACCACCATTCACTCGCCACCACCACCACCATCTGCCACCATTTTTACACTCTAGCCGTCATCAGCCGGCATTTTCCACCCTCACCACCATTGGCTCGCCACTACTACCACCATCTGCCAACATTTTTTCCACTTTCGCCGTCATCAACAATTATGCCAACTACAGTTTCCACCACATCCACTAATATTTCCACCATATCTACTATTCTTTTCACCATATCCACCAATGATTCCAGCATCCACCAATCCAGGATTTCCAATAGGGTATGCAGGATGGTCGGAGCTTCTTGGACAGACGAATTCACTCCAAGCTCGCTTAATGGTGGCGATGGCATGAAGAGAGTGCGGAGTGCTTGATAGCAGCGTTGATAAAATAGGCTATTGGAACGCGCGTGGTGTTGGATACGCATGTGGGATATTTGCGGCGGTTATCAAAGAAACGCCGCGTACGAACACGTCAGCGACGCCGCTCAATCAACATTTTAACAGTGCAGCGACGTCAGCGTGATCGTCGCGCTATCTCTTTGCCACCTCAACAAGCACCTTCCACAGGCATGTTCGTGGGCGTATGTCATCTTTTGGATAGGCTCTTTCGTTCCTCTGCAGCATGAGAATTTCCACTCTCGAAGGCAGCACGGGTGCACATGCAGCACTCTCGTTGATTGATTGATTGATTGATTGATTTGTGGGGTTTAACGTCCCAAAACCACCATATGATTATGAGAGACGCCGTAGTGGAGGGCTCCGGAAATTTTGACCACCTGGGGTTCTTTAACATGCACCCAAATCTGAGCACACGGGCCTCGACATTTCCGCCTCCATCGGAAATGCAGCCGCCGCAGCCGGGATGCGTGCAGCACTCTCGTGCTGCTCGTTTTGTTACTAGCAGATCAATATAAGCACAGGTGATCACCGGGGGCGCTCGCATCATGGCGGCAACGCTGCTGTGTTTGGATGCCTTGTGAGCACAGTTAAATTGAAGGTGACACATCGTGGCCGAATGATTATATCACTTCTATTTCTGGGTGCACGTGTGCATAGTTTACGCGATAAAGCTGACAGATTAATTGTGCCACTCAACGTGAGTACTGCTCTTCAGGGAGAGCAAACGGGGTGGGCGTACCCGATCTTCGGTGCGGGCGTCTGTGAACTTGAATTCAAACTCGTTGATTCTGAGAAGGCCCGAGTGCAGCTTGTCACTGCGATGGGGCCGGTGTGATTGTCAAGCGTTTAATGGAGTCAATACTACGCGGCAGCTTCTTCGCATATAAAGTATAATGGTGAGCTTACAATACTTGTACAAAGCTGCAGCCATAGAGGAGCTTGTGATAAGTGATAACCTACCTTCTTGCAGCTTTGAAGTTGATTGTCTATTCATGTTCGAGGTTGGCTTCGAAGTGAATACCACATCAGCCCTGTCTTAATTTTGTTGTACTAATTGCGTGAGGCTTAACGACAATTACCCTGAGCTTCTTTCCAACGATAAGGCTTCAATAAATGGCAATTATCTCGGGCGCAATTACCAATGCAATGATCAGTGTTAAGCAAATAAACGTAATGTTTATTAGTGGGACGCCAGTTGTCGTCATATTGATAAGGGGTAATCATCATGTATTCACTTACCATGCTTATGGCCAAAGTTACGTTAATCAGCACAGTTCAGTTATCCCTACACCTAGCATGCTTTAGTTAGCCCGGTTCTAGCTTTACATAGCCCCATTAGCATGGTATTCTTAAGACCTGGCCTGATAACCTCTGCATTGCTAGGACTTTGCGTAATTACCTTGGTCATAACATGTCCTGTCCTACTAACCAAGTAGATATTCCAGAAAAAAAAACACACCATATCGACGGAGTTAATGAACATGAGTGGGGCTAAGTTTTCAGAGCGTTTTATTGATAAACCGTGAATTGTCCGCCGTCCATCCGTATGTCTGCCTGTCTCCCACCCCACCGCAGTGGTCTAGTAGCTAAGGTACTCCGCTGCTGACCCGCAGTTCGGGCGATCGAATCCCGGCTGCGTCAGCTGCATTTTCGACGGAGGCGAAAATTCTCTAGGCCTTTGTGCTCAGATTTGGGTGCTCTTTAAAGACTCCAGGTGGTAGCAACTTCTAGAGCCCTCCTCTGTGGCGTCCCTCATAGTCACGTGGTCGTTTTGGGACGTCAAGCCCCACATATCAGTCAATCTGTCTTTCTGTCTGTCTGTCTATTTGTCTGTCTGTCTGTCTGTCTGTCTGTCTGTCTGTCTGTCTGGCTGGCTGGCTGGCTGTCTGTCTGTCTGTCTGTCTGTCTGTCTGCCTGTCTGTCCGTCCACCCGTACGTACGTCTGTATGTCTGTGTGTCTCTCTGTCAATGCGTCCGCTCCTGCTCAGTGCGTCATCGAACTCGGCGGTCACGTACCAGGAGCTAAAAGAGACAGACCCAAAGCTTTAGGAGCTTCGCCCCTATTAGCTAATTACCCGGCCGCACCTAACCGGGTGCTAGCGGGCAATGACAACAAAGACGTAGCACAACGGCCGAGCAACGCGCTAGATTTTGCACGTTGGCCATGGCACGTGGTCTCCTGTTTAGCTGTGGTCACGGTGTTTTAGGACGCTGTTATGGTGCTTATCTCAGAGGTCACCATGCTGATTATTGTGAAAAAAATTTAGTGCTGTCATTAAAGATTTCATAATAAATTGAAACAGCCCGTACCTTTAAAAATATCCTCACGAAAAAGTTCTAACACTTTTATTGCATGGGTGCACTTCTGCGCTCAGTGGAACGACAAACAAATGAAAGCAGATAACTCTAGTTTGAAAACACTGTCCGAATTCTTCGACTCTTCTTCTCGCGATAAGTTGTTCCGTCGTAACCAATGAAACGGAGCGCGTCGAGGTGTAGATTTGACTTTTTCATACTGTTGGCTCGTTCATGAGGGGGCGTCGCCAGAGCTCGGAAAGATCTCGAGGTTCGTGGACTCGGGCGAAACTCGGCCGATCCTGCATAGTGCCCCTAGTCGCGTTTTTCCCCCTACTGTGCCACAAGTCCAGAGGTGCTCTGAACACGTTTCTTTCACTCTGTCCATTTGGCTTTGCTATGGGTTAGTATTTCAACAACCCCACATTTCTTTTCTGATATGATCCTGTTGCATTTTTACCAAGTATATATCAAAACCTGTGGTGGCTGTTTCAAGTCTTTACGGTGTTTCTGTTTAACTGCTTCTTATTCTACAACCATTTTGCTTTTTTTCTGCCACCCTGCATGTTAATGTCTCTAATTCGAACACGCGCCTTCTCCCTTCTTTTACCTTTTATCTGTTTTTTTTTCTATACCTCATGTCAAAGAGTCACCCTGGTTGTTTTGGTTCCTACTAGCTATCCTTCGCACTGAAGCTCCTACGTGCTCCAAAAAAACCTACTGCACGTCCTGCAAGTCGCCAGCACACGTCATTACCTAGTTTCCAATCAAAGTGAATTCTGTCTCATTAAAACCACCTCACCTATGCACCTCTCTGTTTATTTCCACTACTTCAAAGCTTTTCTCTGTACTCATCTGCCATATCTCCTTCTTTGCGTCGGCGACTCTTAACAGGTTGCCGTCAGGTACCGGTACCTTCGGTATCGTGCATATCACTACCTCTACCTGAGGGGAAATTGCGAGCATGTCATCGACCCCTTTCGCCAATTCGATCGCCAGTCCTGCTGATTTTTTATTCAAGACTAGGAAAGCGAGAAGCGGTACTGCGCCATATAGAATATTCTCACTCAAATGCAGTATGTATGTACTTCTAAGAGGCAGTGCCTTCTATTATACAGTTCAGAATACTGTCTTCGTTTAATCTTTTTTGTTCTGTTGGTTACGCGTCACGTAGGACATGGTTAGTCTAGGAAGAACTTCACCTCTAAAAGTTTCTGGCACGAATAGTGCCCCGTGATGTTGTCAGCGCCTAACGATCTTTCGAATCTACGTTCCCGAACTGGCGCTGTGAACAGGCAGGAATGCCAAATCTGACATGGTGTCTCCTACGCACCATTTGCTGTCGGCGTGGTTTATGCCCTCCAGTTCTTATGTGGCAAGACCTGCGTAGGTCAAACAGAAAAATGGTGACTGAGCGGCTCAGGGAACTGGATAAAGGACCGCATCATTTGGCTCAAACTAATTCCTGCGGCAATTGTAAAGCAGTTTCAACACATGTCAATCCTAGATACAATACAAATTTAGCAAGCGCGACAGCCTTTATGAGCCTTCCACATTGTCCAAAGCGATAATCTTTTATTAGCAATACAAAGTTACGTCATCACACACCTGACTAGGATTTCTTGTCCTCAAAGGAAGGATGAAAAAACCCAACAAGATGAGGAAAGAATAAAAAAGCAGCTAACAATACAGAAAGAGAGCAGGAAAGAGAAAGGAAAAGAGAAAGAAGGAACGAAGATAAATATAGAGAGAAAATGAAGAAAAAGAGAACGAAAGAAAAGAAGAAATGTCTTAATTACAGAAAAAAAACAGAGAATATGAACAAGAAAGGAGAAAGAAATACGAAGAAAGAAATAAAGCGACAAACAAAAAATAAAGAAAGAAAGAATAAAAGAAAGAGAAGGAAAGAAAGAAGAAATTATGAGAAAGACCTTGAGAAACAAGAAATTGAGATAAAGAAAGAGAAAAAATAAAGAAAGCGAGAAAGAGAGAGGTATACAGAAAAAGAATGGAAGAAATAAAGAAAAAGAGAGAAAGAAAGTAAGGAAGAAATAAAGAAACATAGAAAGAAAGAAAGAAATTAAGGAAGACAAAAGTAAGGAAGAAATAAAGAAAGATAGAAAAAAAGAAAGAAAGAAAGAAAGGAAGAAATTAAGAAAGAAAGAAAGAAAGAAAGGAAGAAAGAAAGAAAGAAAGAAAGAAAGAAAGGAAGGAAGAAAGAAAGGAAAATAAGTAAGTGAGACGATCACACTACTAGCTATTCAGTGGCTCTCCCCGCCTCCCGTTTTCTCGACTGGGCAAGGGCTTTTATCTAATTCCTTCGAATGTAGTGTGTGTGATGCTGCTGTGAGACATAATTTTTTTAGGCTACTGTCTCACGGGTGGATTACAATTTTGCGTGCAATCTCGTGAAGGGCATATCCGTAAGTCTTTTCTCGCTATTTTTTACAGAACGAAAGCTTGGCGGTACTTCGGGAAGTGGAGAAGCTGGGTCTCTCGATCCCACTTGCGATCTCGTTTGGATTGAAAGGAGTCTTCTACGTTCCGAAGCTCGGCAGTCCTATATTGTCGAAGGATGGTCAACAGTATGAACTATTCCAGCCATGCAAAGATCATCAGGCGCCATACTACGATGACCCAAAGGAGGTGAGCCATGTCAACGTTTATTTTAATTTATTTAGACCTACTGCGAGTCTCTACACGAGGCTTTCGCGAAATTGAAAAGAAATTTATTGATGATTCTTAAAAAGCACAATTACCTTCTGTTGTGAAATACCATAAGAAGGGGCAAGAAAATATAGCCGAAAGAGACATATAAAAGGATAAGATAAATGAACAAATTAGGTCACAAGCAGAGAAAAGCTATCAGTCATCGATTTTCAGAAAAATTATTGCAGAAGCATTCATTATTTCCTACATACTTGTTCGAGCACTTGTGGTTACGTCCAATCGCGTCCAATATTCAGACAAAAACTGCCTTTTCACAAAACCCGTGAAAATGGAATCGAATAATTCAAAACGTGTTATGAAGTTTAAAATGCTCATTCTCGAGTTCAACACTTCAAGCTTTCACTGCGATGCGCTCGTCGGCTTTCTTAGTTATCAATGAAACTCGTGCTTCATTTTAAAGATGTAAATTTACAACACACCTAGTATTGCAACAAACTAGTGAAGTCTTCGACGTGGTCACCAGCTGCCTCTTTTAGCGGTGCTGAGTGCACGCTATAAACATGAAATTTTAGCAGCCAAATTAACCTTCCTAATTTACTTGTTTAGCTCGCAAAAGATGACATTGTACGGAGATTAAGTGAAGTTTCTTTTGAAAAGCCGCGAAAATTTCCGAAGAACAATGATTATTTGTACTTCACTAAAAACAAAACAATTTCGAACAGCAGTACTTGCTTCAGCTAAGGTTGAGTCCTTATTGAAGCTACCACATCTCAATAGCCCATTCATCATGCTTGTAATTCTATAACACACACAACAGACCTCGCAACGCATGAACATGCTTTCTTCTGTGCGTCATTGTTGACTTGCACTGCCACCTGGTTTTAGAAACTGTCTATTCGCCATCGCCATTGATCGCCGATGGCCGCTGGTGTCATAACACGGTCGAAAGGCGGGAAAAACGGCTAAGACGGAGAGAACTCCGTGTGTTATCTCACGGTACTTGCGTTGTGGGGCGCCGAGAGTGCGTTTCTCGCGTCGAGACCAGGACGTTAGCAAGTGTACATGGCAGTTCCGCTCGCAATTAAAGGGTATGGTCCAAACAACATCGTCGCCATTTGTTGTGCATTGACTATTAAGGAACAAAAAAGGCCGTGGACGCCGCCATGAGCATCGACACGACACACCTTTTTTTTTTCGTTTCACTATTCCATCTTGGATAGCTAGCTGTTAGATTTGGAGACGTGTGAGCTCGGCTACACTACACTAATGTCAGGTAGTAACGTCTGAAGCGCTAATCGCCTGAACGTCGCGACCTATTTAATGGACCTTGCACCTCCGACGAATCATCTCTAACATCATTCACCTTGTGATGTGGCGGTGATTTTTAAGACGCAGAAATTTTCACGCAGATATTAGGGTTTGTTCTGCTGTTAGCTGTTTGAATAAGATGGGGAAAGTTTAACCCCTTTCTCAGCCGTCTGCCATCCTGAACTGGCTTTTGTGTTCATGAGTGCTCACATCGTCCATAAAAGGAAGCATGACGCGAACTTTCGGGTAACACCAGTAAGGAACAATTAGGTAGTGTGTTACTTTATTTCTCAAATGCATCAAATGTAATCCAAAGAACCACAGTCCTTATTACTTGGCGCGGGCAATGCGGCGCTATGACCGCAAAAACGAGTGTTTTCTACGCTTCACTGGATGGATGGATGGATGGATGGATATGGCTGTACCCTTTAGATCGGGTGGTGGCTAGCGCCACCAAGCCGTAATACTTAATAAACACAAAACTATATTTATTTTTTTTCTTAAAAAGTTAATTTGAGGATTCGTACTTTGCAGTGAAGAGTTTAATTTTCACTCATGCCTTGACTTTAGCCACCAATCAGATAACCTCCTTCTAGTTAAGTCTACTTGCTTAAAGTCTATTTTGCCCTCCCGGTCCCTAAGCCCCAGTGCTTTGAAAAACTCTGCGCCATCATCCTGAACTATTGGGTGAAGCCCTTTACAGAACATTATCAAGTGTTCGGCAGTTTCTTCTTCCTCTCCACACGCACTGCATACTGTGTCTACCCCTTCGTATTTGGCCCGATATGTCTTGGTTCGCAGTACTCCCGTTCTGGCCTCAAACAGTAGACAACTACCCCGAGTATTATCATAGATTCTTTCCTTGGCAATTTCCTGCTTAAACGTTCGATAGATCTCTAGTGCGGACTTCTTATTCATGCCCATTCTCCACATGTCAGTCTCCGTTTCCTTCACTTTCTTCTTAACCGATAGTTCTTTTTGGTTTGGCCACCTGCTGTTTTCTAAGTATTTACCAGTCAACTTCCTGGTTCCCTTCTTCCATTTTGTATCAACATTCTTCATGTACAAGTAGCTGAAAACCTTCCTAGCCCAACGCTCTTCCCCCATTTCTCTCAATCGCTTCTCAAATTTTATCTTGCTGCTAGCTTCCCTGCCCTCAAATGATGTCCATCCCATATCACCTTGTACTCCCTGATTTGGTGTATTCCCGTGAGCTCCTAAAGCAAGCCTACCGATTCCATGTTGCTTAATTTCTAATCTTGCTTGAACTTGATCTCATGCTCAAGACCGCATTGCCGAACGTCAGCCCAGGAACCATGACCCCTTTCCATATTCCTCTCACAACATCATACCTATTCTAATTCCACAGTGCCCTATATTTCATTACTGCTGCATTCCTGTTACCTTTAGTCGTCACGTATATTTCGTGTTCCCTCAGATACTCGGTCCCATTGCTTATCCATACGCCCAGATATTTGTATTTATCTGTTATCTCTAGCGTGACCTCCTGTATTCTAAGCTCACTACCTTCGTTGTCATTGAAAATCATGACTGCTGATTTTTCCTTACTGAACTTAAAATCTAACCTATCTCCCTCATTACCGCAGATGTCCATCAATCTCTGCAAATCTTCCTTGTTGTTGGCCATTAGCACTATATCATCTGCGTACATTAATGCTGGTAGTGCCTGATCAATAATTTTTCCTTGTTTGACTAAAGAGAGGTTGAAGCCCTGTCCACTTCCCTCTAATTTCGCCTCTAATCCTTGTAGGTACATCATAAATAATAAGGGTGACAGGGGGCACCCCTGCCTAAGCCCCCGTTTTACCTCTGCAGGCTTGGATACCTGTTTTTCCCACTTTATAACTACCTTGTTACCTTTATAGATACCCTTTAAAAGATTAGTGACTACATGTTCCACGCCTAGTGTGTCCAGTATTCCCCACAATTCCTCTTGAACCACGCTATCGTACGCTCCCTTGATATCCAAAAATGCTAGCCACAGGGGCCTGTGTTCCTTTTCTGCTATTTCGACGCACTGCGTCAGTGAGAACAGATTGTCTTCCAACCTCCTGTGTTTCCGAAACCCATTATGCAGTTCCCCCAGCCCCCCCTCATCCTCTATCCACGCCTGCAGTCTTTCCTTTATAATCTGCATTGCCAGCCTGTAGACCTCTGATGTCACTGTTATAGGACGGTAGTTGTTTATGTCAGCTTTGTCCCCTTTTCCTTTATAGATCATGCTCATCCTGCTAAGTTTCCATCCATCGGGAACTTCACCATCGATTATTATTGTGCTCACTGCCTCTCTCAAAGCCTGCTTAGACTTCGGACCTAATGTCTTTATCAGCCTAATTGGAATGCCATCTGGGCCTGTTGATGTACTACTAGGAACCCTTTTCTCAGCCCTTTGCCACTCTTGTTGTAAAAATGGAGCCATTGCACCACTTGATTCGTCCTTGTCTATTGTGGTGCATAAAGTACTTCTTTGTTGAAATTTTTCTGTCACTTTTGTTCTTATACATTCAATTGCTTCGTCCCCTTCTAGCCTAGCACCTTGTGCTGTAGTTATAAATCTCTGCTCTATGCTCGTCTCATTTCTTAGGGAGTTTAGATGGTTCCAAAATTTCGCAGCTGCCTTTCTATCTTTTTTATGTACTTCTGCCAGCCTCTGAGCTCCCTTCCTTCTAATCTTTTCATTGATCAGAAGGGATGCATCCCTTCTACAGCTTAGAAAGGTTGCCCATTTTCTTTCAACATCATCTGTCGGTTCACCCCGCTGCTTAGCATGTCTGTGTTCCCTAGAGGCTTCCTGACGTTTTGCTATGGCTCTCTTAACTTCCTCATCCCACCAACTTTTGGGTTCGTGTCTTCTTTTCCGGGGTGACTTGTCACGCGTCTTAGCAAGCTCTAGCTCAAAGAGTCTAATTAGATTCGTGTATGTCCACACTGTCTTATTATCCTCCGTGATTACTTTCTCAATTTGTTTAGTGGCTATTTCAATTTGCTTTTCTGGATAAAAATTTTTCTGTAGTTGCTCATCTTGTCTCCTTCCCACTTTCACTGCTCTTCCAAAACTTAGCTTGATACGTTTGTGATCGCTACCCAGACTTCTGGAGCCACCTTCATCTGTGTGCATTCCCCTGAGCTTATCATACATCCTATGTGACATCAGTGCATAATCTATTGTCGACTGAAGCCTTCCTACCTCCCATGTTATTTGCCCTTCACACTTCTCGGTACTGTTGCAAATGATCACATCAAGCCTTTCACACATATCCATGATCATTTTGCCTGTCGGGTCGGTATACCCATCTATATCTTCTATGTGCGCATTCATGTCTCCTAGTAAAATTATCTCGCACTCTCTTCCTAACTCCTGAATGTCCTTTGATATACACTCTACCATTGTCTGGTTTTCCTCTCTGGCCTTTGCTCCCGTCCACAAGTACACAAAACCAAGGAGTGTCATTTGACCTGCCACTTTCCCTTTTAGCCATAAATGTTCCTTGCACTCCTGCTTGACCCTTTGCCAGTCTGTACTTTTATGAATGAATGCCCCAATACCACCCCCCTTTCTGCTGCCTTCTGTTCTATTACAATAATCCCACGCGTAGTCCGGATTGTTCGGAGGTTGTTCCATGTCCCTCAGATGTGTTTCTACAAAACCGTATACCATCGGCCTCTCTTCCCTTAGCTGTTCTTCTATCTCTTCCCACTTCAGTCTGTTCCTACCACCCTGCTTGTTAATATACCCTATGTCTGAATTGGCTCGGCGCTCGTGACTACGTCTATTTATGCCCCGGACTCTACCTATCTTAGATATTGGTGCCACTTTGGAATCGTATCTGTCCATACCACCTGTCGAAATGTCTCCCTGGTTGTTTTCCTTGTTACTAGCTATCCTGCACCCTGAAGGGCTCGCTTGCCCCCCAAAAAAGCTACTGCGCGTCCTGCAAGTCGCCAACCCACCTCATGACCTAGCCGCCCATCGAAGTGAATTCTGTCTCGTTGAAAACCCCCCCACCTATGCACCTCTCTGTTTATTTCCACCACCTCAAAGCCTTTCTCTCGACTCATCCGCCATATCTCTTGGTTTGCGTTGACCACCACTCTTTGCAGGTTGCTATCACGCACCGGTACCTCCGGTATCGTGCATATAGGTATCGTGCATACCTGTACCTAGGTATCGTGCATACCTGTACCTTAGGAGAAGTGGCGCGCATGTCATCGACGCCTTTCGCCAGTGTGGCTGCTAGTCCTGCTGCATCTCCATTCAGCACATCGTTTAAACCACCTGAAATTATCACTAGGTTTCGTCTATCAGCTGTCGTTTTGAGCTTTGCGCTCGCTTGCCTCATGACTGCTTCCAGCTTGCGTCCTGGGAACGCCCCTACTGCAACCCTCTTGTCACCTCTTACCCTCTCTTTGATGGCTTCTGTGCATCGATTTAAATTCGAGTCCCCGGCCGTTATCAAATGCTGCGACTTTTCAGCTGGAGCGTTCTGCACCTGGGGGCTACTTGCACCTGTGACGCCGGTTGCTTTGTTCCTTCCCTGCCCCACCACTACCTCGCTGAAGCTGGCCCTTGCGACAGTTGAACCGGCTAAACCTGTTTTTTCCAAACTTGCTTGCTTTTCCTTCTCCACCGTTCTGGTTGCCGGTTCCCTACTGTTCTCTCGGTAGGTCGCTTCTTTGTTCAGCTTCGCTAGCGCTTCCTCGGCGGACTTCAGTCTTTCTCCCATTGCCCTCGTTTTCTCTTGCTCTGTCGCCAACTCAGTCTCGAGCTTGGCGATTCTCATCAGCAGTTCACTTTGGGCAACCATCATTTTCTCCATTTTTTCCTCGACCTCACATTGCCTACACTTCGCGTCAGCCTCTTCTCCATCCACTTCTACGCTTGGGTCCACTTTCAAACCCACTCCACATCCTGAACACTTTACAGTCTTTTTAATCTTTTTAACCACGCCTTTCTGACACCAATTGTCCCTATACTCGATAGGTACTAAACTCGAGTCCTGCACTACGAGAAAAAAAAAGTCTAAGCTCTACTAATAAAATTTGCGTGTTCAATGTACGCGCACTTCCCCCGCGGGGTGGCAAAAAAAACAACAACAAAAAATTCAAACACACACACCCGCACTAACTAATAAATACCTGGTGACTAGCCCCCGAAAAAGCCGTACCATAAAATGAGTGCTACGAAGATTTCAACCGCTGCCTTCTAATTATAAAGACAAGCTCAAAACATGCAAAAACACTTATCTGCGCAGTCGATCCGGAGCGCTCAAAAAACACGTCCATCCACCTTGACAGCCCGAACTGAACTCCTCCGAACTGAACTACACTAAAGCTACATTGTGCTGCCACCTAGCAGTGACTTTGCGTTCTAGAAAAACACATTTCTTCAAATTACTGCTAGATGACGTTCATATCTCACGCAGCGTCTATTCACCAAATCTTTTAGCACAGAACCTCCAAAAAGTCACAGCTTTGCCGAAAAGGCGATGAAATGAACGCGATAGTAAAAAAATTGGAAGGTCACGCACAGAATAGAAAGCAGGTCCAAACATCCCCGCGTTCATCACGCGAAAATGTCGTACGAAGTGTACTCACAGGTACAGATGCACTCAAATGTGCTTGTCAATTGTTGCTTCGCTGTGTCTGAAAATTGCGCGCGTTTCGCCAACGGAGACTGCAATTATTGCAGTGTCCTTTGTGTGCCGGTAACTACAACAGAATCGTTCAAGGTAAAGCCCGAGGTCAGTTAAAATTTATCATCCTCCTCCCCTCCCCACGACGAGATGAGGGCACGCGAGCGAGCGTCATACCCCTCCTCTATGCGAGGCGAAGTACGCGTGGGAGATTAGAGCATGCGCCGTCATGCGCTGGAGCGACGCGCACTCATTGCGCCATCTCCTGGTAATGCTGCACACATTATTGCTCTCTCGAGATGCTCGTCAGCAGCGGTAAATAGTAGGTGTAAGTTGCTGGCCGTTTGAACGGTGACGAACGTCTTTCTTGGTGGCTCAAAGGTTAACGCCTCGTACTCATGATTGAGAGGACCCAAGTTTGATTTCGCCCGCCGGAGTCTTTGTGCGTGTTTTTTTTGCATTTTAATATAGATACGTATACCTATAAGGTGAGTGACGGCGACGCTGACGTGGGCCACAAAATACAGCCGGGAGCGTCCATTTAATTGCTATCGCAATAATAAACGTTTTTAAAGCGTTAGCAATAAAATGGACATTCTGGACTGGTGGTTTTCTCCATCCCCACCACCACGGTAGGGATGGAAAAACTACCAGGCAGGGCGGGCAGAAAAAAGCATGTCTCCCTCGGCTCAAAACACCAACGAGAGGGAACGATGATAGTGGGTATGTACAAGTGAGAACGATGTAGTGCTTGGAATGTGCTTACAATTCCCCCCCCCCCTTTTTTCTAAGCGGCCAACCTAGCCGCCTCTGGAGATCGGCTGAACGAGTAATAAAAGGTTTCATGTGCGAGACGTGAAAGGTTTCCGTTCTGCGCAGACAGTGGTCAGTGAGGCACTTAAGCTGGGTGACGAGATGGTTAAGTGGGAATGTCAGTCGTACGTGTAGGGCAAACATACCGGTGAAGAAATTGCTCGCTAAGTCCTGATGTTCGAACCGAAGTCCAAAGTAAAACCTTATCACCAGGATTAAAGGTCATGTCACGTCATATATATATAAATATATGTATATATATAAATATATGTATATATATATATATATATATATATATATATATATATATATATATATATATATATATATATATATATATATATATATTTCCTCCTCCCTTATGCTTGCCGCGTTGGCGCGGCAACGATCAGCCCACGGTTCTTGCGAACACAGCAGGCCGAAGCTTCTACGGGCTGCTTTCAACATGAAGCATGGTGCGTAAAGTGTACCTGGAGTGGCCGTCCACATACAGATGCACTGTATACAAATAAAACTGCTACCAGCGGTGACATACGACGTATAGACCTAAGTAGCAGCATGCGCTGCCCCCGGGAGGAGCACGAGCCTTGTTGTGGTCATTTACTTTTGCCGCGTCGCAGGAATCTTAGTTACTTAGCAAGTGCATGTGTATTACAATAATATTGCTTCTAAACATGCTAGCCATGCTTCGTAAAACATTCCAATACGTTCCTATCACATTCATTGATTCGCCCTTTTTGCGAAAGTGTGACTTTTTAGGCTTTCTCTCCAGACAGAAGACTATCGTCTTTTCACGACTTTCTCAGCGAAACACTCCGATAAGCCGCCATTTTCTTTTCAAATTGAATGTCTGAAAACGCATTAACAGCAGCCACCACCGCCCTCCTCACTGATCCGCCTTTTGAAAGTCAGGTTTTCCGCAATCCTGCACCGCTTTGCGGAGAAGCGAAGTGCGTATCCAAAGGTAAAATAGGGGACGGCGTTATGTGCGCGTATTCGGTACATTGCATTTCTCGTTTCTTTTTTGATTTTGAAGGATTTAATTTCACGTGATATTATCATTCGACAAGGGCACGTCATATTCTGAATTCATTTTTATAACCGAGTATGTAACATATAGGCATATATATAGGTGGTTATTAAACCACACAAAACAAATAAAGCTTCACATTACAGCAGCTTCTCATTGTTACAACAGATATTCTGTAAAGCCCAGTATTGCTAAAACTGACTACTTTACACCCTTGTGGATAGAGCTATCCTGAGAACGTTGCCCTTGTGACCACGACAAAAGGACTGCTTTGACTACCACGGATATCCTGCGCTCCTATACTCGCCAACTGGAGAGTAAAAGCACTCACTAAACTGTAATAATGCGCGTCTTGTCCTGAGCCACATCACGGGGCTTCCCACGGTATTGCAATGGTCAAACAAATGGGGCCCGTGGCGACTACTGAGCGTGACAAGCAGTGTGGATACTTACACCGTCTGCGAATCGAGTGGTTTGAGAGAGTGGTTCTTCACAGCGAGTAATTTCAGAATTTGAGAAAGAGATACTATTGCGACGGCGTTGACTTTCCGACTGTGAGGCTGGTTCGTTCTATATTGTTTGCTGTTATACTTACGCGATTCAGATGAAATTTGTAGAAAGATACTTTGTGTTTTAAAAGATACGTTTTATGATGTTTTCGTCTATTTTCTCGTTTCATTAGTTCTTTGTTTAATTACACAGCTGTGCGGTGATGCAAGCTGGACAGCGCCTAAAAAATTACCTGTCTCTGCTTCTAACATGGCACAAAAGAGGGCAGTGACCTATCTGACAGAGGTGACCATAGCAACATTCGTGAGTATCTCATACCATTTTTGATTGATGGGGTCAAAGTGCTCACATACCATTTCTGATTAATAAGGTCCAAGTGCTCGTTTCGCAGAAATTACTGTGCGGGCGTCAACACAGGTGTCGCTGATTGTAAGCGAAAAATTGGCGTTTTCTGGGAGCAAAACTGCTATAGAAAAAGAAACATTGACCCATATAAGAATCGAACCCAGGCTTTCTGCGTGACAAATAGGTGCGCTACCAGTGTCAGCTATCGTTTGGTAGTGCTGCGAAGAAAAAAAATATCTTCCCCATTGCTATGTATTGCGCAGTCTCCTTGGCGCGTGTAATGTCGCGGGAGAAAAGTGTAGAATCGCGCCAGGCATCCAGGCATGCGATTTGCACATCGTGTGCTAGGTTTCGAAGCCCATCCATTACGAAGAGCTAAAACATATTTATGATTCACCCTAAAATGCAAACGTGCCAACACAATCAGCAGCCGCGTAGAAGCTCGTGCTGGCCAACGGACGCGTATTGGATATTTTAAATATTCGCAAAGAGAAGAGTTGCGAGGTAGTGGGCGCTTGACAACTGCACTTCCCATAGGCACCACAGGACAGTTTTAAACGGCCTTCGTTACATGAACGCTTTTTTTTTCTCGCGGTGAGGTTGATAAGTTTATTACGAAGAGATGGGAGGTTAAAGTTGGAGAAGGCCATGGAACAAAGTCAGATTACGCTAATGTGGTGACGCTGAAGCGTCCTCCAAATGTTTTTTTTCTTAATTGCTATGATAAATCGCTTTCAGAGCTATGGAATGTACTCGAAAATATTGGTAATGTAACTAATGACAGCAGTTCCAACGAAAAGGTATTGAGGTCAAACAACTCACAAGCACAAGTGTGAATTCGCTCACGCAGCCACTGGAAACGTAGACACCAGGGGGAGACAAGTTTGTAACGCAGCCGATGTAAAGCAAGACCATATTGATGAGGCTCCCCAAGTTGGTCGTCGAGAGGTGGTCTCTTTCGGTTCCAATGTTAAATGCACGTGTAGCTTCACTTGCGCCATGTGTCACTGTAAAACACCGAGAACAACAGACGGACCTTAAGAAGCATCACAAAATACTGCATATTTGATACATCGGATGACGCTGTTATTTTGTGATCACGCCTATACGCAAAGTAGTCGAATACTGCATATTTGATACATCGGATGACGCTGTTATTTTGTAATCACGCCTATACAAAAGTGGTCGGAAATGATAATTTATTTTCAAAAGTAAATTTAGGCCAAAGAAAGAATGAACAGCTGTCGCCGAGTAACGCCAGCCATTGCCTTGGCACAATGTATGCGCATTTTTTTTTCTCAACCATGTTTACATTGACGAGAGCTATATATTACAAACCATTCCTTCTCAAGACAAATAGGCAGACTGGCGATTGCTCATAAAATATAAAGATTAAGCAAGTCATCAATTTTAAAAGCTCCCGAAAGTACTGCTTTCTGGATGCTTGGTTGATTTCAAAACGCTGTTGCTGCTTCAGTGCATATTTTAGTTTGTTCATAATTACTTATTCAAGTTTATGTAGATACATTCGTATGTCAACACTAATGCTCATAACTAACCCCCGTATTCACAAACGCTCCCCGACTCGACTTTCGCCCTTCAGTTGACAGGGTTGAGCACTTCGCCACTGTTTGGCTGAAAATGGCGTTGTGCTGCTCAAGAATCGCAGCAGATTATCGCTGATATGCAGTGAATTTCTTTGCCTAGAGGCGTGCTCCCATCAGCTTTTCTAAGTGAAGTTGAAGCTTTGAGTGAAGGGACGTTCTAGAATACCGGGGTTAGTAAGAACACCATCAACAGGGTCATGAAAAGTTTGCTGTACATGACTTTTATGTCATGATGTCCATATTACCATCTGCTGTTTTTCTTCTTCATACTGTCAGACCGTGAATTGTCAATAGCGATCAATATCAAGTTATCTTACCAGCCATGGCTCCAACATGAGCAAAGGATGTAAATAGTGCTGTAAATACAATGCATGTCATGATCATCATTTTACCACTTGTAATTTATATTCGTGATACACTCACGTCCCCCGAATCCACATTCGGCACATTTAAAGCTTGAGAAGCAGCCGCGAGCGCACAATAATCATGGCATGAAAGTCGTGCATAACACGATTGTCATGAAATTCTCTGTCATTTGTGTTCATCCTACAGTCACCTTATGCCATACAAATTTTCACACACATAAAAGTAACGACATGGCCAGGAGATAAAAAGGTCGTAAGCGTAGACATAAAATGTCTTATATTACTACTACAGGAAACTCTGGCGCTAGTGTTTATGGGAGCTGAAACGCACGGTGCTTCGGCGAGCTTGGGAATAATGGGTAGTACACGAATTTGTCTAATCTTACTACTTCTGGCTCTGTGTGTGTTCGTGTGGCTTGAAGCTGTTTTTTTACGAAACAAAAATTGGCAAATGTTAAGCGATTGCGCTTCACCTCCTTATTTTTTAAATCTTATCGTTTCAAATCGAGTCACGAAATTCAAAAGGGTTCGTTCTTCGAAATAAAACCACAACACAGCAATAAGCGAAACGACAAGTCCGATTCACCGCCCGCAAGTACGAAGACTAGGCAAATCCGTGTACGGACCGCCATTGTACAGTGTCTAGAAATATACTGCCTAGTGTGCTGAGCGCGGGCTAGGAGATGGCCCCGCAGCTGATGACTGCCGGCGGCGTCCGAATGGTGCGCTGCTGTGCGAGTGGGTGCATTTGCGTTCAATCCCTGCACTCCGCAAGCGCTGCGAAGCTTTCAGGAGGCCGAGCATTTGCCTCATCTTGCAGAGTATTTCGAACATCGGTGATTCGATAGATAGATAGATAGATAGATAGATAGATAGATAGATAGACAGATAGATAGACAGATAGATAGATAGATAGATAGATAGATAGATAGATAGATAGATAGATAGATAGATAGATAGATAGATAGATAGATAGATAGATAGATAGACGGACAGGCGGACAGGCGGACAGACAGATGAAGGGACGGATAGACAGATGGATGGACGCAAGAGAAAACAGACGGGTAGACGGGCGGACGGACGGATGGACAGACAGACAGACAGACAGACAGACAGACAGACAGACAGACAGACAGACAGACAGACAGACGGACAGGCAGACAGACAGACGGACGGACGGACGGATGGACGGGCAGACGGACAGACGGGCCAAGGTGTTTTTTCTGACAGTATAAAAATTGCAAGAGTGGTTGTTTTGCACAAAGGTGGCCCTTATGATAACATCTCTAATTACAGCCCGATATCTGTGCTACCTCTGTTTTCTAAACTGTTAGAATACTTGATAAAAGATAGACCATGTAAATTTCTTGACAGTAGACAAGTTTTTGTGAAAGAGCAGTTTGGGTTTCGTCAAGGGAAGTCAACGGAGATGGCACTACTCAGCCTAAAAGAAAAAATACTTTCTAATGTAGGTGAAAAACGATTGACTGTTGGACTTTTTTTTAGATTTCCAAAAAGTGTTTTACTCTATTAAACACGGTATTTTATTTTATATGCTACCATGTTATGGCACACGAGGAGTAGCCTTAAAATTAATTCGCAGTTATTTTTCGCGTAGACAGCAGTACACGTGTTATAACGGCTACCCATCACAGTTGAAAGAATAATTATATGACGTACCGCAAGGATCTATTTTAGGTCCAATATTCTTTATTATCTATACCAATGATAATATAGCCATCCCAAGACCTCCTGCAATCACTCTGTACGCAGATGATACTAGTGTGTTTTTCTCTGGCATGCAACTCGATAAAATAGGCGTTCCAGCTAATGCATGGTTAAAGGAATTGGCATTATAGTTACATATAAATAAACTTAACATGAATGTTAGTAAAACAAAAGTTATTGTATTTAAAGCACGTAACAAACCAGATAATTTTGAACTTCAGCTTGGATTTGAAAATAGTGTAATTGAACATGTTTCTTCCCACAAGTTTCAGATGTCTCTTTTGAAGAAGAATTAGATTGGTCCCATCACATTAATAAAATCTATGCCAACATATCAATTACCCTCGCTGTACTCCACAAGCTTAGAGACCTTGTTCGAAGATCTTTAAAGTGGCAGCTATATTACACCCTAATTCATTCACACCTTCAATACTGCACAATGATTTGGGAGTCTACATCTAAAACTAATCTTGTTAGGCTAATGAGATTGCAGAAAAAAGCAATACAATATTCAGAAAACCTATCATACAACGATCACACAGGTTCATACTTTTGGAACACTGTGTTCTAAAGGTGAGTCAACTATATGAGTTTCATTTACTCTGTTATGGCTTTACGAAATTAAGCTTAATTCTTCTAGATCCACTGAACGGCAATCTAGTAGCTATGTGCCATATGAATCAAAATATGACCATTATAAAATTCCACTTGTCCGAACCAACTATGGAACGCAAGCACTTACATATTTAATTCCCAGTCTTCTCAACAAACATACTCAGGTTATAGAAATCGCGCAGAAATGTTTGTCTCTGAAATCTTTAAAAATATATATCAAAGCTTACCTTCTATCCTGGCCTCAAGATTGATAAGTTCTGTATATAGTGGTCTTATGTTTCTCTGGTTTCGATATTTGTAGTGTTATGAATCTTTTTTTATTACTGTACAAGTATGTACTCCATTTACTCTGTACAAAAACAATGTTACGCTTGCATTATTAGTGTGTTATATTGTATTTTTTAAATTGTATGCTCTGAATGGTGCTTTTGGGTACTTGGGTCCCGTCAGCCAGAAGACATCTGCCTTTTGCCCTTGTATCCGAGACATACATTTGTCTGAAATAAAAACAACAACAACGGACACACAGACAGACGGACGGACATACGAACAGACCGGCGGATGGACGGATAGACAGACAGCCAGGCGGACGGATGGACGAATGGACAGACAGACAGACGGACGAGTAGACAGACGGACGGACGGACAGACAGATGGACGGACGGACGGATGGACAGACGGACGGACGGATGGACAGTTGGACGGATAGATAGATAGATAGATAGATAAATAGATAGATAGATAGATAGATAGATAGATAGATAGATAGATAGATAGATAGATAGATAGATAGATAGATAGATAGATAGATAGATAGATACATACATAGATAGATAGATAGATAGATAGATAGATAGATAGATAGATAGATAGATAGATAGATAGATAGATAGATAGATAGATAGATAGATAGATAGATAGATAGATAGATAGATAGATAGATAGATGCTCAAAGTGGTTGCAGTACGCAAAGAAATTCTTTTTAAAAACTATTGAGAGTAAAACTACCAGACTTATTTTTTTTAATGTGTTTTGTTCTTGAGAGCAAGAATTATCACAGAAAACACTAAAACTTTTAACTCTTAGCCTGCATTCCATCAGGATTCGAATGAAAACAAAGAATGATAATATACCAATGAATAATCTGACACTCGCCGCATATCATACTCAAAACGTTGTTGCAAAGGGAGTCTGACGTTGACATGGGAAAAAACTGTGAATGAAATTCGAAAGGGTATTTTCAAATTTTAAGATTAATATTATTATTTGAAATTTTGCCTAAACGGTGATTTTATTCCCGACACCGTTCCCCCTAATCCGAAAAAATAGTTCGATTGAGTCAGACTCAGAATGCTTTTCTCACTCGACAGCCTTCAGATTCAGCCTTTTGTCTGCCCTCTTGATCCTACTTTTTTATTCAGGAAACCGTGTTGGATCCGTTAGTGCGGGGAACAAGACACCTTTTCCTTGTTCGACCGAAAACTTCTTTGACACAGCGGCACAATACACGTCCTTTCTTTGTATTGCCGCTTAGCTTTTCACATCTCAGGGTGTTGCAGTGTATAGTGGTGAGCACTGTTAGGGTAAACACGCGAGCGCGTGGCCGACGGCACTATAAGCGCGCCGTTACGGTCGTCACTGGAAACCTTGCGCATGTGCAACACGCTTTCCGCGAAATAATTGTTCCACCACGCGCATGACGTCATGAATGCACTTGTTCGTCGTCTCCTAGCCGCATTTTTCTTTTCTAAGCCAATGCATCCTGCATTTCAAGATTTCTTTGAACAAATGTGCTTGAACAGAACAAGACAAAAAAACTTGTATATTTATTGGGGCGTGTCTATTCGTTCTCTTCAAAGTTGTTGTGCATGCAACGCCGTATATAAAACAACCAAACATCTTTTGCAGCCGTTCATTCTGTCGCCAGATCGTATTAAGGCTAGGGTTCCTGATGATGAACGGCGCTCAATCGTCGATCTTCCCCTGAAAGGTTATTACCAGTGGTATATTGGCGCTTTAGTTAATAGGCCACTGAAGACTGTAAACAGGATAATTCAAGCCTACAAGTATGAAGGTCGCATTCAGGATGCAACCAGCGTGGCCCACCCTAAAACTTCCACAAAGAAGACGCCCTCATAGTTGCAGCTGCTGTTCGTAACCCTTTCTTGCCAGCCCCAGCAATACGCGAGGACTTGAATTTGGACGTTTCGGACACCACTGTTCGACGTCACCTGCGTACTGCGGGCCTTTGCAGTCACGTCGCAGCGCAGAAGCCACTACTAACAGCGGCAAAAGAGGACGAACGACGGCAGTTCGCTGATTGATTGATTGATTGATTGATTGATTGATATGTGGGGTTTAACGTCCCAAAACCACTATATGATTATGAGAGACGCCGTAGTGGAGGGCTCCGGAAATTTGGACCACCTGGGGTTCTTTAACGTGCACCCAAATCTGAGCACACGGGCCTACAACATTTCCGCCTCCATCAGAAATGCAGCCGCCGCAGCCGGAATTCGAACCCGCGCCCTGCGGGTCAGCAGCCGAGTACCTTAGTCACTAGACCACCGCGGCGGGGAGACAAACGGCAGTTCGCTGAGTTGCACGAATCATGGATATCAGAAGAGTGGGGTCGCTTCATCTTTTCGGATGAGTGGACGTTTTCGACGCGACGAGAACAAAGATTGCGTGTTTGGAGAATACCAGGCACACGGTGAGGCAAACTTCCTGCTCTGAAAAGCAATTGCTTTAGTTAACGTCAAAATGTCACGCAGGAATGACCCAGACAACGTGCAAGGTGTTTCTGCCAGTGTGATCGAGTGTGACTCATTAGCATTTCCCAAGTTTTTGTTATCGTCCCAAAACACCACACGATTCTCAGCGCAAATCGCGCCTGCAGTTTTTGAGAAGGTTCCGGACTGTAGTAGATCATTTCGATAAGATCACGCCCACTGTGCGAACGGTACAAATTGTTCTGGAACCTACGCCACCGCCAGCGATAACGCTAGAACATTCGACGGCAAGAGTATAAATGCCGACGCGCTTCGCCGCTTGTCAGTTGTTGATCGAAGGCCGACGCTCCGTTCGCCGCTATCAGTCCGAAACTGCTATCTGTGCGAGACTGCTGCTGTAATTGGACTATCCGTTTACCGGGCCCAGGTTCGCCCAAATAAACTGTTAAGTCCCAACACGAAGTCTCCTGTCTTCGGCCACGTCACGACCCCGTGACAATATGACGAAGGCGTGGATAAGCTGGTGTAGCTCTTTTTCTTTTATGCCTTGCTTTCGAGTGGACACGCTTGCAATGAGGCAGGTTGTTTCAGTGACGGCAACGGTGAGGCGTTCCAATGCGATGGTGTTCCATTGATTTGATTGAATGAACAGGCCTAAAATGGGCATGTGCTCAACGTGTGGTACGGCTACACCGTTGACATAGATTTGGATATCCGGTTGGGGAGGGTATTTGTTTCGACGGCGGCTGGAAGGACGAAGCAGCAAAAGCTCCAAATTGCTCTCTAAACACATGAGGCCTGTCTGCGTCACGTGGCTAATGACGGCGTCAGCCGCACGTTGGAGGGTCTCCTCTATCTTGCCGTCTGAACCAGTAGTCGTCCACAGCCTGACGTCGTCTGCATAGATGGCATGATGAAAGCCAGTGTTTCATTGAGTGAAAAAGGCAGCGTGCGCATAAGAAGGTGCGATGCGAAGCCATTGCCTCCAACCTTGCCGCCATTGACCCGGGTGAACGTACGTATAACTACGTATGTAACTTCCTTTTGAACCGTACCATTGAAACATCGCTAGCAGGTGGCTCCGCCTCTAAACACCTCACACTCGGAGACAGAGGCATCCCTCAAGGAGCGGTTTTGTCTCCATTTTTATGGATGCATAACCACTTTTGAAGAGGATATTCAACACCAGTTTTTCGGCACCACACCCTGCATGTGGGGAAGTATTTCCAACAAAGCTTTTCCACTCGTTTCTGTGGCGTGAGAGACAACAGGTCATGACGTTCTGGCTGGAACTCTTTGGACACATTTCTCACTTTTTGCATGATCCCACTTGGGTTTCCTATACATTCGTTTCTGTTGTCAACTTTCTTTTTCTTGTAGCACCAGCGTGAAAACGCCGCACCACATCACTTTCTGATCAACTCCATTCTTCGTACGGATTTGCGCTAAATATACAAGCGTCACCTCACAACCCAGAAGCAAGCCCGCCCGCGTAAATCATGGCATCGCCGAGTAGCTCCGGGAAACGACCTTTCAATGAATGGCGTGCTCTAAGGGGCTATGGAGTAACGACGCAGCACTCCCAGCCAGTTCCGTCATCATTATTTTTTGCCTCCATCTACAATGGGAACTCCTTGACTAGATGCAAGCAGTTTTACGGCCGAACATTTCACGCATATGTTGCAGGAAAGCATCCTGAAAAATAATACGACAGAAGTTCGAACAACGAAATGATTATTTCATCTTGAGCCATACGGTGTCAAAATATTTTTTGTAATGCGCCTGTCCTAAGGTAATGAAATGCCACAAGCATATGCGGAAAAAGTTTGTTTCAAAGTGGCAATTCAATGACACATTGAAACACCTACCATCTCTATAACACTCTTTCGCGTTCTACCACAGAACAAACAGATGTATGTTTCGAAACTAACATTCTGCTTCATTTATGGCAATTCTTTTCCTTCCCCATTTATTTTTTTTCTTTCAAAGATGTGGTATTGCATGTAACTATATTAAATCTTTCTAGACGAGTTTGACTACAGGTGGCGGGTCTGTTCTTTTTACAGGCTTGTGACGGAAAGCAGTTTAACCTGAAGCTGGACTTCACTCTCGCGGCCTATGACGTAGATTTCGACTCGCAAACACCATGCCTGGAGCTAGGCTTTGATGTCTTCAGCAACAGGTTCAGCCGGGTGTTACTTGCGAAGAAAGTGTCAAATTACTTGCGGACTCAGTACAACGATACTACGCAGAACTTCAACTGCCAATTGCAGGCAGTTAGCTTCTCGTTTGGTTGAAATAAAAACGAAAACAAAGACTGCCTGCAATAATGGTGTGTATATCACGCATATCGCATAATTTTCTGAACTTCCACATAGTAAAAAATCACCAGGCCTGCGCAGAACGCGCAGTCTAGTCACAGTGAATGCTGAAAGATCAGCTTTGCTATAGCCCGTTTCAGACACTGTTGGGGTAACTAGATTAAGTACACATGCATGGTACATGCCATACATCGTCATACCTTTCTAAATTATGAAAGCATCTACAATGTCATTATTCTTCATTTTGTGGAGTAGAGTAGAGTAGAGTATAGTAGAGAACAACGCTGGTGGCCCCACGTTGTTCGTGCTGGAGCTGACGAAGATGAAGCATTACAGTTGAGCCTTTTGTAAAGTATTGCAAGTAATGAACAACCTACACTTTTCGCTAATTGCACTCAGGGACACCTTGTTGTAATGTTGATCTACTAGAACGCAATACTACATTTGTTGAGATGTGTTACAAGCTGCCACTCGAGCGTCGCCAGCGCGAAGTTGGCGACGGGAATGACAGCAGGTTAGTTCGTTCCGTACGCAAGCAGAGACAGTGAAGAGATCAGGGACGTGAGAAAACAAAACAAACTTTATTCTAGTGATATTGCAGCAAACGGGATCTAGTACAACACTTCAATACAATTAACAGAACACATCAACAGTTGATATAACAAAAAATACATGTAAAAAACAATAAATCAGCTTACGAGAGAGAACTATTACAAACTACACTAACTAACAATAGAACTACGGAGGAGAAAGGTTGAAGATATAAACAAGATAAGGCATACGTGTGATGGCCGGCAGCGTCGCGTCCCCGACGATCGGATGCGAGAAGTCGAAAAGAGTTCTGGCACGACTGCGATTTCGGCTGTGTTGCAACGCTGGTGGGTCTGGGAGGCTAGTGCTTGCAGGTGACCTTGGGCAGGTTCAGCTAACTCGAGGTGAAGTCCCGTTGTCTACGTTGTAGACGTTATATCGCGTCACAACTAGACGAACGGCTAAGTTTAGGTGGCCAGCCGATACAGAGCCAAACTAAAAACTTCTAGATGAGGTACTTGTTGATCTGTTTCTGAAGCATGTTGGTCAGCGACTAGCCTGCCTAGCAGGGCAAAATCCTGCGCTTAAATCCCCCTCGGGTTTCCTCGCTCTTTTCCTTGGGGACAAGAAACCTCTACATGGGTCCAATCATGAGCGTTTTATCGTTAGAAACTCCGCCCCAAAAAATATACTGACCACACCCCTTTTTAATAAGGAGAGGGCCCTCAGCTAGCGAGAGTGACAACCTGTTGGGGTGCTGTCATACGGCTTGGCCACCAGAAGTTTTCCCGTGGGAGCGGTCAGACTGTGTGGCTCTCAGCCGGTGCATCCCGTAGTATAAATCTTGTTCGGGGTACATCGCGGCCTTCCACGACCCTCCAGACGCCGCCGTAGGGACAAAGGATTAAACGTAGGCGGCGACGTTTTTAGAAGAACACCCATTCTGCACTTCCCGGCTCTCTTTCATGCACCCGCAGTTCCCGCCGGTCAGCGGGGTAGTACGGCGCCCGCTAACTGCCGTGACGCAGGGTCGCAAAAATGGCAGTCCGTGATATTGCCCCCCACTTTCAGAATGTTATTCAGAACATTTGCTCACACGGAGGGGAATTTTTTGACAACAAGGAACAAGATACCACCAACAAGGGAGACATGAGTACTGTCCTTCTCATACACAACATAAATAGGCAAAGTACATCAAAGTAACAACAAAAGGGAAAAAACAATTGTTAGAGTACCAGCTTCAGTTACACGCAACAATATCAAAGCGCTGTACAAACAAGAAAAAGAAATAGCCATGTACGGCCGCCATCAAAACAGAATACACTGCACGAATGTATACTACGAAACAAAATAGAACAGGTGCGCTCCTCTACTGTAGTGAAATCCTTTAATGTGCATGACAACATGTAAAAACAACCAGTGCACCAAGCGAAAAGAAAATAACTCAAAATACACTTATACAATGAAATACGCACATACAAACACAAAACAAACGACGAAAGGAATAAAAAAAATAACATGCTCCCCAAACCTCAAGAACTATATCCGGCTCAAGTATTCGGCTCCCACGTTTTCGCTACCCTTAATATGCGTAATGGTGAACTGGTAGTCTTGGAGTAGTAAAGTCTATCAAAGTACTCGAGCGTTCAGCTGTTTTGCCTGTTGGATATAACTCAGAGACTGGTGGTCTGTCTCGACGCAAAATTGTACTTCATATAAGTACATGGAGAATTTCTGAATTCCCCGTACCAACGCGAGACATTCGCGTTCGATGGTACTATAGGAAGCCTCCCGTGGAAGCAGCTTTCGGCTGGCATAAGCTGTGGGGTCGAGCTTGCTTTCGTGGGCCTGCATGAGCACGGCTCCGAGACTTGTGTCCGATGCTTCCGTTCGAAGTACGAATGGTTGGTGCAAATTTGGTAGCCGTAGTATCGGCTCCGTAGCGACATGTTGTTTGAGACTTCGAAAAGCCTCCTCGTAGGCTGCTGTCCATTTCACCGAGTTAACTTCGCCCTTCCTGGTTAAATCTGTAAGGTGAGCGCTGACTTCTGCGTAATTCGGGATAAATTCCCGATGGTACCCGGTCAAACCGAGGAAGGCGCGCAGTTGTCGCTTGGTTGAAGGGCGTGGTGCAGCTTCAATCTTGTCGAGTGTTTTCCCCAGTGGTTGCAATCTGCCCCTGGCAACTCGGTGTCCCAAGAAGTCGATTTTTTCCACACCAAGTTCGCATTTACTGGGGCGCGCTGTAAGCCCGGTCCTCTGTATGCGCTCAAAAAGCAGTCCCAGACCCCTCAGGTGCTCTTCTCATGTCTCGGTGGCTACCAGTACATCATCGTAGTAATGATCCACACCGGGTATACCTTCTGCAACCTTCGGCATCAACTTAGCAAATACAGCAGGCGCTGTCTTGATGCCGAATGACATGAAGCGGAACTGATACAATCCCGATGTCGTCGAGAAGGCCGTCTTCGCTTTGGACTCTTCGGTCAGCGGGATCTGCCAATAGCCCTTCACGAAGTGGAGCTTCGAGAAATACTTCTTTTTTTACACTGTAGCAAACACTGCGTCAGTTCTTGTCATAGGTTCGGAGTCGGCCACCAGAACGTTGTTCAGGCGTCGATAATCGATACACAGTCGATTTGTACCGTCGGATTTCTTTACCAAAATGACTGGCGACTTATAAGGTGACTCTGATTTCTCAATGATGCCGAGCTTCTCCATCTCCCGCACCTCTTTTTCTACACCTTCTCGCGTTGCAAAGGAAAGAGGGTATTGTTTCACGTGGGCGGGGTTTCTCGTGGTGAGTTCGAGGCTGCAGTGGACCAAGTAAGTTTTGCCCGGGACATCCGAGAAAAGACGAGCGTATTCCCTGACAATTCTTTGCAGCTGTCCCATCTGCTAAGCGTCCAGTTTGTCCGAGAGCTTCATGCTTCTTCCCCTTCCACTTTCAGCCAGTCAGGGGTTGGAATATTCTCGTCCTCGCTCGATTCCACAACACCAAATGCCACGTTGCACGCCTTGGTGGAGGGGTTGTCCCTCTCCTCGTATTTTTTCAGTAAGTTGGCGTGGAAAATTTTTCTGCCGCCAGCCGTGTCTACGACGTAGTCAGCTTCACCTTCCTTTTCCCGGACTTCAAAGGGGCCCTTTCATTGAAGCAGCAGCTTGTTCGTGTCGGTGGGAAGTAAAATCAGTACCTTGTCTCCGGGGTTGAAACTCCGCTCCTTCGCCTTTCGATTGTACAGCTTTGTGTACCGTGCTCCGGCTTTTTCCCGCTGGGCATGTGCTTGGGAACGGGTGATAGCTGCTGCTACAGGCTCTTCTTTTAACTCCTTTGTCGAGACAGGCTTTTTCAGTCTCCTTTCTGGGATCGTTAGGAGGTCTTACGCCATTGATAGTGCCCAGAATGAGGTCTCACAGTAGATCTTGCAGGCATAGTGCTGTCAGATTGCCAGTAAAGTAGGGGGTGTCAACCTCAATCCGTGCTTCGGGCAGCATCCTCGCTGTTCCGTCAACCAAGTAGACGAGTCTGCTTGTACCTGTCAGGTCGTCTTCCTTCACCAACTTCCTCCGCATGATTACTGTTGCACCCCCGTATCCCGCAACACTGATATATCTGTGCCTCGGAGTGTCCCTGTGGCCACTGGTAGGTTCTCGGCCAGATTTTTCGGCGGTGTCACCCTTACGGCGTTGACGATGGGGACTTTTTCGCCATTCCTAAGCTCGATATACCCGTCGCATATGGGATCCTCACGCATTTCCCTTGGTAAGTAGAGGCAGGACGCCTGGAGTGAGTTATTTGCTCCTGACCGGCAGTCGTTTGCCCTATGTCCTTTTTTGCCACATATGAAGCAGACGATGGCTACATTAGCGGCAGGTCTGTTGCGACACAAGTGCGGCGGGTGATTCCCACGATTGCAAATATAGCACCGTGGTAGTGGTGCGTGGCTGTTGCCTCCTTTCTCGTATTTCCCCTTCTCGTCCGTTATGGGACCATCTTTCTTTGTTTTCGCTAGGCTTGCTCCTTCCAGAGCTTCCAAAAACTGGTCTCTAGCCCAAGCATGTCTTCCAGGGATTCCACCCTCCTTTCTTTCAAATATAATGCCAGGTTCGAACCACATCCATGCAAAAACCTCTCTCTAATCAAAAATGCGTGGAGGGACTCGAATTCTGTCTCAGTTTTGGACAGCTCAACCCATCTATCGAAGTAATGTCTTAAGCGAGCCGCGTACTGTGTTGCTGTTTCACCCCCTACTGGCCTCTCCTTATTAAACTTGTCTCGGAACCCATCCGCCGTGAAGCGAAAGCGCTTCAGGAGGGCGGTTTCAACCTTGGTGTAGTCCGCTGCATCTGTAGGCGGTGGCCTGCCATAAACACTTAGCGCCTCTCCTGTAAGACATGTCGAAAGCGCCGTCGCCCATTGGCTTTCAGGCCACTTTTTCCCTCTCTCGATGCTCTCAAACCGGCATATAAACGCATCTAAGTCGTCATTTCCTTCGTCAAAGGTGACGAGCAGTCTTCCTGTGCGTATTCTCAAACTCGGCTCCTCCTCGGCATCACCGTGCTCACTGCTGGATCAGCTCACACTGCTACTCTCACTGAGGCGAATCTTTATTTGCAGTAACTGCACTTCCAGTTCTCCAGCTTCCCTTGCCGCTTCTCGTTCTTTCTCCCTTTCTTCGCGTTCTATCTCCTTTTCTTTGCGCTCTCTCTCCTTTTCTTCACGCTCTCTCTCCATTTCTTTTTCCTTTTCCTCCCGGTCCAGTGCCCGCTCTTCTCTGGCTAACGCCTGCACCTGTTCCTGCTTCTCCTTAACCCATTGTCTCAGTTTGGCGCAATCGAGGCCTAACTGTTTACCATGCGCGATCCACTTATCGAAATTCATACACTCCATACTGCAAACTGTCACTATAATGCCACTATAAAAACAGCGCAATCATATGCAGGATGCAACCGCTTCAACTGTGCGGCTCTATCAACACGCTGTCCGCACGGTTCTCGTTCACCCCTCACTGTCTTACTCTTGTACGGAACGTCCTTGTCGTGGACGCCAGTTTTGTTACAAACTGCCACTCTAGCGTCGCGAGCGCGAAGTTGGCGACGGGAATGACAGCAGGTTAGTTCGTTCCGTACGCAAGCAGAGACAGTGAAGAGATCAGAGACGTGAGAAAACAAAAGAAACTTTACTCTAGTGATATTGCAGCACACGGGATCTAGTACAACACTTCAATACAACTAATAAAATACATCAACACTTGATACAACAAAAATACATATAAAACAATAAATCAGCTCACGAGAGAGAACTATTACAAACTACACAAACTAACAATAGAACTACGGAGGAGAAAGTTCGAAGATATAAACAGGTGAAGGCATACGTGTGATGACCGGCAGCGTTGCATCCCCGACGATCGGATGCGAGAAGTTGAAGAGAGTTCTGGCACGACTGTGATGTCGGCGGTGTGGCAACGCTGGTGGCTCCGCAAGGCTAGTGCTTGCAGGGGACGTCGGGCAGGTTCAGCTAACTCTGTGCGAAGTCCCGATGTCTATGTTGCAGACGTTAATATCGCGTCACAACTAGACGAACGGCTAAGTTTAGGTGGCCAGCCGATACATAGCCACACTAAAAACTTCTAGATGAGATACTTGTTGATCTTTTTCGAAGCCATGTTGGTCAGTGACTAGCCTGCCTAGCAGGTCAAAATCCTCCGCTTAAATCCCCCTCGTGTCCCCTCGCTCTCTTCCTTGGGGACAAGAGACCTCTACATGGGTCCAATCATGTGCGTTTCATCGTTGGAAACTCCGCCCCAAAAAACATACTGACCCCACCCCTTTTTAATTAGGAGAGGGCCCTCAACTAGCGAGAGTGACAACCTGTTGGGGTGCTGTCATACGGCTTGGCCATCAGAAGTTTTCCCGTGGGAACGGTGAGACTGTTTGGCTCTTAGCCGGTGCTTTCCGTAGTCTAAATCTTGTTCGGGGTACATCGCGGCCTTCCACGACCCTGCAGACGCCGTCGTAGGGACAAAGGATCAAACATCGGCGGCGACGTTCGAAGAAGAACACCCCATTCTGCACTTCTCGGCTCTCTTTCATGCGCCCGCCGCTCCCGCCGGTCAGCGGGGTAGTACAGCGTCCGTCAATTGCCGTGACGCCGGGTCGCAAAATTGGCTGTCCGTGACAAGGTGATTGCTTGCCCGATATGATACTTTTGGAGGATGCTAATTCAAAGCGATGTCAAGTACCAGCGTGTTGCTGCGGTAGAATACTCGACTACATGCCATGCAAAAGGCCCGAGTTGAAATTCTGTTCGCTTGAGAAATTTCTTTCCAACTTTTTTTCTAATTTTGCGCGAGAGCGGTTACTAATCCCGGTGGCAGAGGCGTCTTCACGGGTGTCGTTCGCGGGCTGCGGAAGCTGTTTCCTTAGACTCATCCCCAACTAGACCCGATTACCGGCATTATCCGCAAAGAAGTTCAGCAGTAGACCTCTGGCTGTTTACAAATAGTGTGACGTGACTGCTTACATTCGGTTCACCCTACGGTCCTCGGAGCAGGAGGTGGTTGGGAAAAAAGTTTCGCCGACAGCGCTTTTTTTTTACATATGCAGAGCTGCATGCGTTTGCATTACTTCAACAGTCCTTCGCAATTCTGTTTTCGAAAAAAAGAACAGCTCAACTGAATTCATCCTTATGACCTAAAAAGTGTTTATATTGCAAACACTTGAGGAAAAGAAATTGGTACTTGGTATTTTTTTTTACCTTTCAAACGCCCTTGACCTTATAACCCATGATGTTTTGCTTGAAAAACTTGTTCACTATGGCATCCCAGGCGTAGCTCTTTCTCTATTTAAATCCGACTTTCAACACAGATGCCTATTCGTAGATATAGCAGGGGACCATTCAGAGTTGAAATCTGTAAGAACATGTGTCCCACAGGGGAGCCAATTGGGTCCGTACATCTTCATATTGTACATAAACAACATCGTAAATGTTTACCCATGGGCGAAGTGCGTAATTTATGCAGACAATACAGGCGTGTTTTCTGAGGGTGAATTAGGTTCTGGAGTGTCAAATCGAGCCAATAAACGCTTGCAAGTAGACACCCGAGAGTGACGAGCAATTATTCTAAGATTACTGTAGAAAAACAAAATCAGTAATCTTTTCCGCTTATGAAAGAATTTCAATTAAGTCTCATTATTTAGACAATAATAAAATAGAAATTTTGCCGTGTTTGATACCACTTGGCGTATATTTCTCTGAGACTATGTGATGGGATTACCAAGTGAATTACTTAGTAAATTATGTGGAGCCATGGGTACTATGGGTCGCCATTGCAGTAATTTACCACATCTATTAACAAATTTTATATAATTCAATGTTTCTTTTTTTGTTCAATATGGAATTTTACACCATGGACCACTACAGTCTAAAATGTTCAGCGACTCAAGGTACCACAAAAAGAGCTATACCCTTTGTTTCCAGAGTACCATATCTTTGGCAAACTGCTCCTTTGTTCACAAAGCTTAGTACTACAAAAATGTATTCTTTGTACACATATAGGCTTTGTCTCACGTATAGACTGTTCTGAATTAAGAATGATGACTCTTGAATACAACTGGCATCCTTAAATCAGCATGATTACTTTTATGAAATTTCGTCATATAGAACCTTGAATTGTAAACAAAAAAGAACTGTATACGGGTCCCAATGCTAGTTTTGTTTACCGACTATTTTGAATCAGTTACACAAAAAATTATCTCGACATATCCACTCTATCGCAAAAATCCTACATGAGATAATCATATTGTGATGTAACGCTGAAGGCAATCTTTATTAGGCCCAGAAGACACGATCAAGCGACCACGCCCAAGGCCCAGATTTCAGACAAGCCAAGTCGTCCCCACAGCAGAAGAAGATGACGACCACTCATGATAATGAATATGTGTAAAGATAGTAGATGTGCTCAATGAATGCCTACACTAACTTACCACGCCCGTGAAAGCGATCATCCTGACCGCAGTACTTGGCTGCAGTTTAAAGCGAAGGTGAACGCCGTACGAAAGGCTTCATGCGGGATACGTGGACTATTTCTGCTGCCCTGTAGCGGCGGTTCGTCAGAAGAAGAATGGGTGCCACGCGATAATTCACAGGAGACGTTTGCTCCAAGACAGTGTAGGGGCCAAGAAAACGTAATTGAAACTTCTCGCACAGTCCGGAAGTGCGAATGGGTGTAAGAAGGAGGACTTCGTCGCCAGGGCTGAAAGACACGGCACGATGAGAGGCATCATATTCAAGCTTGCGATCCTGTTGCTTGGCTTCAGTGTTGACGCGAGCCCGGTGGCGGCAATGAAGTAGACGAGACACGTATTCTTCACTTGAAGATGAACATGGTTTGACTAGCGCAGAGAAGAACGAAACATCGAGGAAAGAAGAGGGGAAGTGACCGTGGACGAGGTAGAACGGTGAGTAACCGGTTGTGCGCTGTACAGAGGTATTATACGCAAAAGTGAGAAACGGCAAAATGGTGTCCCAGTTTCTGTGGTCGGGCTCGATATACATCGCTATCATATCTGACAGCGTACGATGAAAGCACTCAGTCAGGCTGTTCGTCTGAGGATGGTAACTGGAGCTAGTTTTGTGTGTAGTGCTGGATGCCTTGAGCACTTCTTTGACGAGTTCTGAAAGAAATACTCTTCCATGGTCGCTCAGGTTCACACGAGGAGCTCCGTGTCGAAGGATTATTGCTCGAAGGATGAAATCGGCCACTTCCGAAGCTGCTGCAAAAGGCACGGGAGCTGTTTCAGCGTAGCGGGTCAGGTGGTCGACAGCTGTAACTATCTATTGATTGCCCGTGACAGTCATAGGAAGCGGACCATTCAGGTCAATGCCAACTATCTCGAATGGTTGCAGGGGACAAGGGAGCGGTTGTAATTGTCCACTTCGAGTTGATGTAGGTAGCTTGCGACGCTGACAAAGGGCGCATGAGGCAACGTACTTTGCGACACAGGTGGACAAGCCCGGCCAGTAGTAGTGACATCCTATGCAGTCGTACGTGTTCTGGAAGCCCATGTGTCCAGAAGACATGTCGTAGTGATATGTCTTGAGGACTTGAGCCCGAAGAGAGCGAGGTAGAACGGGCACTCAGCGTTGACCATCAGGGTGGTAGATATGACGGTACAGGACGTGGTTGTTGAGCTTGAATTGCGTCAGCTGTCGGCGAAGATGGGCGTTAGGGGGCCGGCAAGTCCCGTCAAGACGGTCCATGATGCGGCGACAGTAAGGGTCAGCACGTTGGTGAGATAAGAACAAACCACATTACCTTGGAGAAGTTGGGTCCACAGTAGCTAATGACGAAACATGTAGAGAAGGGATGGCCGAAAGCTTCTCGAGTGCGGCAGTGGCGGGTTTGTTAAGTGGCTCTGAAGAGAGCGGGCAACGCGAAAGTGCGTCGGCGTCTTGATGCTTGTTTCCCGACTTGTATGTGATCGTGAAGTCGTATTCTTGTAAGCGAAGAATTCAGTGACCAAGGCGGCCGGACAAGTTTTTGATTGTCGAGAGCCAGCACAAGTCGTGATGGTCCGTAACCACAGTAAAGCGGTGGCCGTGGAGATAAGGTCGAAACTTTTGTATCGACCATACGACCGCTAGGCACTCCTGTTCGGTGATGGTATAATTCTTTTCGGCAGGGGTCAGTGCACGGCTCGCGTATGCGACGACTTTCTCACTTGAAGGTTTCGCTCGCTGTAGGAGAATTCCACCAATGCCTCGACCACTAGCGTCTGTATGAAGGAGCGTAGGCGCGGTTTCGTCGAAATGGCAGAGGACTGGTTCGAATGTGAGTGCACACTTCAGTTGGGCAAACGCGGCTAAACATTCAGGAGAACACAAAAAGGCGACGCCTGATCCGAGCAACTTGTGCAACGGTGAAGCTATTGGGGGGAAGTCTCGAATGAATCGGCGAAAGTAAGAAGCGAGGCTGAGGAAACTGCGCAAATCTTTGGCTTTTTCAGGACGCGGGAAGTGTTGGACAGCGAAAATCTCGTCAGGATCAGGACGAATACCGTCCTTGCTTACGATGTGGCCTAACACTTTAAACGTCTTGCTCGCGAAACGGCACTTCTTGGTGTTCAGCTGAAAGCCTGATTTTGCAAGGCACGTAAGAACTTCGTCCAGTCGTTGCAAGTGCTGAGGGAAAGTTGACGAAAAAATAACGATATCGTCTAAATAGCACAAGCAGGTCTTCCACTTCAAGCCTCATAAAACTGTGTCGATAATCCGCTCGAATGTTGCTGGAGCATTGCAAAGGCCAAATGGCATGACGTTGAGTTCGTACAGTCCATCTGGTGTTGAAAACGCTGTCTTTTCTTTGTCATCCTCGTGCATGGAAATTTGCCAGTAACCTGAACGCAGGTCTAGGCTTGAAAAGTACTCAAGACCTTGCAGTGCATCGTCTATGTACGGCATGGGGTAAACATCCTTGTGGGTAATCTTCTCAGGTGCTCTGTCATCCACGCAAAATCGCCCAGAGCCATCTATTTTCTTTACTAAAACAACAGGGGATGACCAAGGACTCGCGGAGGGACGTATAATGTTCGGTTGCAGTATATCGGCTACATTTTGTTCAATGATCTCACGCTCGGACGAAGAGACGCGATATGGTCGACGGCGTACGATAGAAGTGCCATCGGTCTGGATATGATGTCTAATAATGGACGTCTGTCGCAGAGATGAGGAATGGGCATCAAACAATCTCCTATCCTTTGTAGCAAGGTAAGCAACTCATCTGTCTGTGAAGAGGTCAGTTCTGGACTAATAGTCGCAGCAAGAACAAAAACGCTTGATGAACGTCCAATAGAAGAAAGGTCAGAACACGCTGGCAGAAGCGGGTCAACAGAAACAGGTTGAGATTCAGAAACGCAAGCCATTGTGGTGCCTTTAGGAATGAGAATTTTCTCAGAAGTCTGGTTTGTAGCGTAGAGAAGTCCGGAGCCATTGTGGAACCGTGCTAGACCTGAAGCAGGGCTATACCTCTTGCGAGACAGCGTGCTCATGGTTGGACAAACACGTCACTAGAGTCGATCACATTAGAAGTGATGGCAACTATCCGCTGATGACCAGGTGGTAGCTAGGTATCTTCAGCAGCGAGCAAGCGAACGCGCTTGTCATCAGCATAAAGGGCATAGTCAGTTTCCATCATATGAACAACATTTTCTTGACAGCAGATGGAAGCGTTCGCCGTAAAAAGAAAATCCCAGCCTAATATAAGCTGTTGGGCACATGAACTCAGCACAGCAAATTGCACAAAATGAAGAATACCAGCTATGAAAACACGAGCGGTGCACATAGCGGCAGGTCTAATGGCGTCCCCTTGAGCAGCGTGCCGTGTAGGTCCATCATAAGGGGTGGTGACTTTTCGCAGACGTGGGCAAAAAGTACGATCAATCACTGACAAACAAGCAGCAGTGTCTATTAAAGCGTCCACGTACACACATTCTATTAACACAGATATCGTATTATATGGACGCACTGGAGGAATTTCTGTCTTTTCGTTCAATGCAGCTTTTCCTCCGAAAGCTGCAGAGGTTACTTTTCCGGGCGTTGGTTGGTTAATTGCGAGACAGGTTGCAATAGAGACGTGGAGCGACGGAAGGGTGAGGGTGAGTGGCGTCTAGCAGAGTGGTAAGAACTGGTTGGCTCAGATGTCGCAGTTGGAGACGGTGAGCGACGTAGCGGCGGATCATAAGGACGACGTTGGAAAGCGTACCAGCTTGTCCCATCATCCTGTCCGTAGGTGTCGAATCCACGACGCTCGTCCTGCTGACGCTTCCGACAGATGCGTGCAATGTGGCCCCGATAGCCGCAGTAATAACAGATCGGACGAGGCGGCCGCCACGGTGGGTGAAAGGGCTGGCTAGGCGCACTCGGAGTCAACGAAGCTAGCGGGACAGGCGTCGCGTGCGCGGGCATCGGTTGTACGACGGGTGGTGAACCAGCGAGGACTTGTGCGTACGTCGGCTGTAGTCGAGGTACTGTAGAGTCTACATACGCTGGTCCGGTCATGGACGCCAACTCCTTTTTGATAACGTCGCGCAAAACAGTGTTGGAGGGGGGAGGTGGACTCGGTGTCATTGAGAGGCCGAAAGATTGCAGCTCTTCCCGTATAATTGCCCGGATCATGGCACGCAATGAGGCATCAGTCGTGGTGGTGTTTTTAGCGCTGTCCGGTGGTAACCGTTGGAATTCAAGTTCCTCTAGGCGTTGGCACGTGGCAACAACGTCAGCGACTGTAGTCGGGTTTTGAATGACCAAGGCATTGAACGCAACCGTGGCGATCCCTTTCAATGGATGACGAACTCTTTCTGATTCAGACATGGACGTGCTAAAACGGTGACAGAGAGCAAGCACATCCTCTATGTACGATGCGTAGGACTCACCGCATTGTTTCTTGCGAGCATGCAGTGTCTTCTTCGCGAGAGCTGAACGAACCACCGGGGTGCCGAAAATTTGGCGAAGCTGCTCCTTGAAACGTGTCAAGTCCGTAATGTTCGTTTCATGTTTGAAAAACCATGTTTTCGCTACGCCTGTCAGATAGAAAAAAAACACGACGAAGCTTGGTAGGATCATCCCAGTTGTTAGTGAAACTCACTCAATTGAACTGGTCCAACCAATCCTCCACATCTTCACCTCGAAGTCCGGCAAACGTAGGCGGCTCACGCTGGTGCGCGGTGATAATACATGATGGATAGGCCGCGGTAGCCGGGGCCGGGGAGGTGGACACAGAAGCGCCAGTTGGCTCGTCCTGAGGCTTGTTACCGGACACCTGGCACGAACGACGACCTGAGCGGAACTCCAGGAGGCAGATCGGGCTGGGAGAGGACGGAAGATCGTAGAGCACACTCCACCACTTGTGATGTAACGGTGAAGGCGACCTTTATTAGGCCCAGAAGACACGATGAAGCGACCATGCCCAAGGCACAGAACTCAGACAAGCCAAGTCCCCACAGCAGATGAAGATGACGACCACTCATGATGATGAATATGTGTAAAGATAGTAGATGTGCTTAATGAATGCCTACAACATGATTGCCTGTGTAGCCGTAGGTTCACCTGTTGTTTTTAAAGACGATAGTCTTTCCTGGGGACATTCGACCCAAAAACTTTGGTCTGTCTGTACATTTGTCTGTTTGACCACCGTTACCGCGAATCGTTATTTTAAACAGCACCGAACGACACCCCGAACGGCCAACCCCATCCGCAGCGCCCACCAATGTTGCTCAAGGATCAGCGTTCTTACGTGTGCGATTTTCAAGTAAAAAGCAATTGTTGCGCATATCTCAGGTACCATAACAACACGTCGATGTTTTGTATGTGTGCCTTTATACTGGAGAACGCATAAACAAGTAATTCTAAGGACCATAGCGTTAAACACGCTGCGCTGACAGTGGGACGCGGGGCTCAAAAAGGCAAGTTTTACCAACGCTTTGCTAAAACGACACGGAGGAGGCACCTGCCCGTCGCTTTGCGTTCTACACCTCATCGCCTCCGAGAATGCACGCATCTTTCTCCGCAGGCACGCAGGCCTGTCTTCGTTTTCGAAGATAACTGCTAGATGGCGCTCGTGGCTAACGTGCCTCGATGCGATCGTTCGCCTCCGCTGCACGCTCGAGGCACTCGAACGCAGCGCCTCCAAAATACCATTCACCAATTACCTTGCGCAGAACACCAAATAAATGTTTTGTTCACTCTCTCCACACTCAAGACTATCGTCTTTCGCCGACGTTTGCAAAAAACATGCAGATACGGGGCAAATTTTTGTTGTTGTTTACTTTTGTTTTTTGCTGTCTTCAAAGCGGTCCTTTTTCCTAAGATTTCAAATGCTTATGCAATACCCTTGTTCACTATTTTTTACCGTGTTTCTTTACTATTTCTGCTGTTCTGTTCATGCATTAGGTATAGGGCTTGCCTTGAACTGCTGGAACCACGCAGTGTGTGAGGTGGCCAGGTTCTGCTCAAGTTGCTCAGTGCAGCTTTTTTGCCTGCTCTTCTCGCAACCATTTCGCGCAATAAACTTAATTCAAATATTTATTGCTATGCACTGAAATAACCCCTTTTAAAAAGGGGGGTCGCAGAAGGGTCACTTCTCATAGCGCGAATATTTGTTGCCAGCCCAGCATTTCACCACTGAGCTACGCCAGCGCTTCAGTGCGAATATTTGCTCGCCGTAGTTGATGTATAAATACAGTAACATTATTTAGCCCTGAGAGACGTGACCAGCACGCATTGAGCTTCTCCCACATAGATGGAAGCCATCAAAAAATCTTATATTCTTCAAGGCGATAGTTTTGCATTATGTAAACTTACTCGATTTCCGTCGCGGCATGTGCAATGCAATTTTGAACGAGTTACAGCATTGGCTGCCACATGGGTTTGACCTGCTGTGCGCAAAATGATGGATAAAATTCTCACTAATTGCGCAAAGTTCTCACAGCAGACGAATCAAAAAGAAAAGGTAACAGTTTCTGCCGTGCGTTAGGCTGGGGTTAACATATGCCCTTAAAAATTACAGTGAACTTCAGCCATGGCGTTTCTCAATAACCCACTGAAAATTCATGCGATATAGTACCTGATAACTTGTTATGTATGCAATATCTTGCTTAGCTACCTAGCTGCATTTGACAGCTGCAACGTATTTTCATACCAATGGTGCTCCTTTATACACAAACTCCTAATGTGCATTGTTACTTCAGGAAGATTGAGCCATAAAGGTGCGAATTATATAAAAAACAAAAATATCCACGCTTTCCATTAAGACGTATCAGGTCTGCGATAATACCGCCTAAACCTCTGATACGTTTCCGTATTTGCCGGGATGAAGCGGACATGTGGATTCGACAACGCTACAACATGCTTATAGCTCATGCGTAGTCATATCTTTTCAACCGGAGTTCATGCACTTTTTTTCGGCACACCGCACAAACGCTGATTCGTACCCACGCGCAAATGATCGCGTCAAATGCACTTTACCTTGACTAAAATGTGAAATCGTGAAGTTTCGTTGACAAATGGCTATACTGACTCCAGCCCAGAAAGAATGTCAGTGTTTTCGCAAACCGGACGCACCGCGTTATTCACACCGCACATTGTTCTCAGTCTCAGCGTTCGTAAGGGTGATATAATATTGTCAATGCCTTTCAACGCACGCTGCACGCCTCGATCAACACTGCACATTTTGGAAGACGATGCCGCCGCACCTCGCACAGGCCACTCCGTGTGTTCCCTTCTCCAAGATAAAAAGCCAGCAAGCATGGCAACTATTTCGTCTCGCATATTACCACACACCAATAATTTCTTTACCACACAGCTCATGCTGGTACTGTAAGATGAAGTTCGAGCTTTCAAAAAGAAAACAAAATGCGCCCCAAGCATTGAGCGACAAACCCCACTCAGCCACCAGCAGGGGTGTTTTGCCGACGGCCGCCTTGCACGTGCGCCAGTGACTTAACCCGGCAGATATCTATCGCTTGAAGTTTCTAACCCCCGTATTCAGAAACGCTCCTAGACTCGAATTCCATCTTTCACTTGACTGAGTTGAGCACTGCGCCGCTGCTCGACTGAAATTGACGCTGCGCTTCTCAAGAATCACTGCAGAATATTGCCGATATGCAGTGACTTGGTCTGCCAAGAGACGGTGCTCCCGTCGGCTCTTTCAAGTCGAGGAGAGCTCTTGAGTGAAGGAGCGTTTGAGAATACAGGGGTTAAACACCACAGCCTCTGGCAGAAGCAATGAGCTATGCTGCTCCAGTCTGCCGTCCCATTCCCCCTTTGCGACAAAACCAAGACACCACACAATCGCACTACCATCGCCATACGACACCGCCGACACCACTACCACAGCCATATAGTCCACCTGCTGGACTGCGCAATGCGCCAAGTAAAGCCTCACAACCACCCTCACAACCACCCACTCTGCTACCATGCCTTGAGATTTCTGTACTTTCTGCGAGGACAATAACCGAGCGCGGGCTACTCTGCGTGCCATAAGAGCACGGGTGACGAAATCTTGAGCGTACGAAGTATGAATGATTGGTCAGACGAAAGCAGTGTATCAAAGAGTAGCAAGGAATGACGACCGAAGAACAGATAAAGTGGTTAGTAGTCGGCTGTTTCATGATTCGACAAGTTGCAGGCGTAGGTGAAAAATGGCAGAGCTACGTCCCAATCCGTGTGGTCGTAAGATACGTACATAAAAAAAGCATGCCTGTCGGTGCGCGGTTGAGGCATTCTGTAAGGCCGTAAGCCTGATGGTGGTAAGACGAGGTGAAGTACGCACGGGTAGTATAACATTGAATTAAATCATCAACTACGTGAGAGAGTAAGCAGAAATTACGATCTGTGAGCAGGTGACACGGAGCATCAAGCTAGATAACGATGTCGTAGAGCAGGAAGACGGCAACTTCAGTCGCGCAGCTGGTCGGCAGCGCTCAAGATAATCGGTGGCTATGACAACCCATTTGTTTCCATTTGCCGTAGTGAGAAAGGAACCAAGCAATTCTTGCTGCATTCGATGAAATGAATCGGCTGGCACTTCGATAGGCTTAAGGAGACCAGCAGGGGGAGTCGTGGGCTTCTTTTGGTGCTTGCAGAGGTCGCAAGCTGCAGCATAAAGGCGAACGTAGCGATAAATATTCTTCTAGAATACCCATCGTCGAACACGGTCGTGGGTTCTGGAGACGCCTATATGTCCAGAAATTAAAGCATCGTGAAATCGTTGAAGAATATTCTTGCCCAGGTAATGTGGTACGATGAAGAAAAGTTCCGCGCCTTTCGAGTGTAGGTCGCGACGGTACAAAATTTTGTCTTGAAGCAGGAACCTGTCAAGGAAAAAATGAGTATAACCTGATCGGAGGTGGTCAATGAGCAGCGGTTGATCTAGACTTCATTTGTCCGCCACGTGCAAAAAGTCAGTGATGGCCAAGATGCAGGCATTGAAGTGCAAGTTGGCGGACATCCGTAAATAAACGTCGGAATAAGCAGTCCGCATTAGTGCGAAGCTTGCCATATGTGTACACAACCGAGAGCGTGTGCTCTTGTAATTGTAGTGCCAGCTGTCACGTGGACATCGAGGGCGGGGCCGAGCTGTGGGCGGGACGGAGCCTACACGCCATGATCTCGCGACAAGCGCCCTAGTGTGTTACGGCACCTACTACTGTGTACAACATGGAATGGGTCTTTATACACATTAGTTCGCGAATTGGCTGTCAATTCAGCAGAAAAAAAGCATACTTGTGCGTGAAATCACAACACGTAGTATCTGCCGCCGGCTAACAATAATAAAGGGCTAAGACAAATGATGATGAACCATTCATGTGTGAATAAATAAATTTTCAGCTACATGAAGTACACACAAGGTGTACGCTTGATAAAGCTAAAGACGCGCGTAGCTCAAACGCTATGTTCATATAGCCCACGAAGAGCTAACAACAGTGGCGCTAAGCAAGACTTGCTCTTCCGTGAAAAGTTATGATAGTTGTACAATGCGTGTTTCTTGTGAATGTTGCTAAAGACAATATTCGTCAAAAGAGGCCTCGGAAATTACATGGTGTGCCTCCTCCACTCGGATATCTTTAGACATTTTGGCGCATCTCAAAGGGAGCCTCACATTTGGATGCGGAAGTTTTGAGTGAACTGTTAGGCACCGGAGGTGCAGGCCTCCTCGCTACGAAATATCTCTTTCCCAGCCCTATGATACTCACGAAACTTGAGACAATTCACTGAGTAATCGTTGCAGTTCTACGGAGGTAAAATGGTGAAAACCCTTGCACTGTGCGATGTTAGTCCACGTTATGGAACACCACCAGATTGTCAACATTTCTGGAGCCCTACACAACGGCGTTTCTCATAAATATATTGTGGTTTGGGGATGTAAAACCCAAATGATATTGTAGTTATAATTTACTGAGTGAAAAAGCGACAGCACACCGCTTTCTTTCCTTTTTAGTCTCTGCTTCTTTTATGTATTTGATTATACAAAATATTTTGTATTGTCCTGTTTATTGTTTTTACCTCGCTAAAGATTGTATAATTGTTCTAACGGCTCTGTAACACCCCCACTCCTGCTTGGGCCCATTTGTGGCCTGCAGTATTGTATATATATAAAAAATAATAGTATGGGATATGGCACAACTTGTCAACAAGGATAAATATATTTATTTCCCAACAGTTTCTGGAGGAGTCTTCCCTTCATCAGGGGATGAGTTATACTGACATGAACCTCCAAACTTCGTTGCTGCCGCGTCCTTCTCGCCTTGAAAGATGTTTGCGAGAGTGAGAGGGAACTAAAAAAGGAAAGAAAGAAAAGAAAAGAAAAAAAGGAGGAAGAAAAAAGACGAAAAGAAAAAAAAGAAAAAAAGGAAAAGAAAGAAAAGAAAGAAAGTAAAAAGGAGAAAGAACCACTGTCAACACTGAGAATGAAACCAACTGTCCATGTACATCCACATCCTGTTATTATCACGCGCTGTTCAGTTCTCGACGTGTGTCGGGCCACCAAAGATGGTCGCCGCGGTGGCGGGAGGGGTCCGTGACAGCGTGCGTAAAGAAAGGGTTTCCGCTTAATGGGTTGGTCGGCTCTTTACCTTTAATCTTCGTCCGTTTCCATTCAATGGTCATCAAGTGGTAGGCGAACATAAACACTTTGTATGTGCATGTGAAAAAAAAGAAAAAGAAAAAAAAGAAGAAAAACAAAAAAACAAGAAAGAACTGTGTACACGTACGAGTCAGTCAGAAAAAACAAGCATGGTCTCCAGCTATCAATCTTTGTCACCAATTTCCTCCTGGCTTACTTCTCGGAGGCAGGAGAGTTTTCCGGGGTCCTCTTTGATGCCGGCTACTAATGTTCGAAGTTTGAAAATAAAATATGCCTCACGCTGTTCGCGCTCGCGCCTGTTTGAGAAACCGGACTGCAAAAGAGTTACGCTGATGTTTTCAAAACTGTGGTTTGGCAGGCGCAGATGTCTAGATAAAGGTAGCTTCGGCAGTGAAGTGGCGTGGTACCGGTGATTATTGAACAGCAGCTGAAATGGCGTGTCTGTTTGGCCGATATATTCTTGTCCGCAGATGTTGCAATGTAGCATGTATATTACGTTACTGGAGTCACAATTAAGGCTTTCAGTTATGCAGAATTTGAAATCCGAGAAGTTCGCCTTGGATTCACGTGTTGTGACCATCTGTGGGCATATCTTGCATCGAGCTTCAGGGATGGCACGCTGATTGTCACGCTACTACGACGATTCTTACGCCCATATCGAGTCACCTGACGATTGAATGACATCAACTATGAAGCTATTCCCGACGGTGATTGCAGTTCCAGTCGCCGAAACCGCTCACCCGAAATCGTGCACGTCATTCGGATGAAACCCTACTTGTCCAGCTAACTCTCGTTTGTCCTGTGGGTGCCGGTGCATATGCGCATTTTTATGAGTAGAGCACGTTGGCTGCGCATCGGGGCGATGCCATTTTCGCAGGGAGGCAAACGTCACGTGTGTCCCGCGAAAAAGACAAAGGCGACAGCGCATACGCGCATCTGCACGCTTTTATGCAGAACGCAAACACGAGAAAGAGGAGGAACTCTCTTGCGCGCGCGGTTAATAAAAAGACCGACCCGCTGCTGTTTTCGCTGCGTCTTCAAATACGACCTCTGTCTTCACGTTGCGACAATATATATATATATATATATATATATATATATATATATATATATATATATATATATATATATATATATATATATATATATATATATATATATATATGGTTATTGATGGCGCCACCCGCGTCAACGCCGATGCCAGCGGCACAATACAGCCGAGCGTGTCCGAATAATTGCTATTGCAAAAAAAAGCTTTTGGTGCGCGGAATCGAACGTCCGACCTCTTTCTTGTGAGTGCAAGGCGTTAGCTGCTGTGCCTTGACGGAGCACCTCATTTAACGTTGAAACGGCAAGCGATTTATATTTACCACTTACCGCTGGAACTCTCGTGTTATCAGCATGACCAGCGAGATGGCACACTGAGCGCGCGTCGCCAAGGGTTCCTCGATGAGCGCGCCCCCTTGGAATGTGGAGCCACTTTTTGAGGGGTGCATGCCACCTTCCAATCGGCGGCCGCCATTCAGCTCCCCCCTGTCTCGTCGCGGCTGGTTGGGACACGTCGTGGCGTTTTCTCGGGCAAAATGCCCGGGTGTTACATGCCACAGTGCACAAACCACTCGCAAAATGGCCACAGGTTGTTCAGATTGCCGAAAGATCAGAAAAGGTGACCCTTGTGGCTTGTAAAAATCAAGCGCAAGAAGTGGCAACCCACGGAATCTTTGTGTTTTTGCCGAATAAAGCGCTGTCACACAAGAACTTTCAATCGCGATCAAGTCTGATGTGATTGACTCTCATATGCTAGCTGCAAAAGTGTGCCAATTACTGTTGAGAAATTTGATTCTGATCGGGTTTCACTGCGATGACCAGAGCTTCGAAGGCAATACGCGTTCATTTGCATGTTGTGTTTATGCGTATTTAACTCGTTCATTTCGGACAGCACAAAATGGGTTTTTATCGCGTCTTGTACATAAACTGCGATTGCGCGAAGACTGTGTGCCCTACGTTGTGCGCTTGTTGCTGCTGGCACCGTCAACTATTTCTTTTAGTTTCAAAGCCTCTTACGCCATAGGTCGTATGTCCCGGCTCGTCGTAGTCATAATGGTCAGATTCGTTGCATCGCATGACAATAAAAATGGGGTCACAGCTTATCCACGCAGTCAATGATGATGAGAGGTGCAAAGGGTCTGTCAGTCCGTCCGTGCATTTATCAAGATTAAGTAAGAAACGCCCCCTTTCCCCGTCATAGTTTCTTTTCGAAGATTAACGCAGTGATAACTTACCTTCGGTGTGTCCGCTTAGACAAAAGCATGTCTGCTTGATTGGATATGTGATCTTTAACATCCCAAAACCACCATACGGTTACGAGAGACGCCGTAGTGGAGGGCTCCGGTAATTTCGACCACCTGGGGTTTTTCATCATCATCATAATCATCATCATCATCATCAGCCTGACTGCGTCCACTGCAGGACAAAAGCCTCTTGCATGTTCCACCAATTAACCCGGTCCTGTGCTTGCTGCTGCCACTTTATACCCGCAAACTTTTTAATCTTAGCGGCCCACCTAACCTTCTGTCTCCCCCTAACCAGCTTCCCTTTACTGGGAATCCAGTTGGTTACCCTTAACGACCAGCGGTTATCCTGTCTACGCGCTACATGCCCGGCCCATGTCCTTTTCTTTTTCTTGATTTCAGCTCTAATATCCTTAACCCCCGTTTTGTTCCCTAATCTACTCTGTTGACTTCTTGTCTCTTAAGGTTACACCTACCATTTTTCTTGGCGTCGTCCTCAATTTAAGCTGAACCCTCTTTGTAAGTCTCGATGTTTCTGCTCCGTAGCTAAGTACCGGCAAGATATAGCTGTTATATACCTTCCTCTCCAGGGATAGTGGCAATTTACCTGTCATATTGTTACGGTGCATCATCGACAGGAGCAAGCGTGGCACTTAGCGAAGATGAAGAAGACGCCTGTGCGTTAGGCGCTTGCACGAGAGGCAACTTGACATCTTGTTCGGCTGCCGATTCTCGGTGGACGCTGTCCTGTAAGCCAAGACCTCGCCCCTTCACATTTGGTGGAAGTGCTGGGCAACCGCCTCGCAACGGAACTTCGCAGCGGCCGACGTTTGAAGGGTCATTCCACAACGATGACGGAGAGTACGGCGTCTGCATCTGCTCCTGGTGTTCCTGCGGCCGGAGATGAAGCGGTAACTACATCTCCTTCTGCTACCACAACCTTCGTGCTCGAACCCCCGCGGGATCAAGGCACGTTCAGCGGTTCCCGCGATCCAGATGAAGTTGACGTTGAAGATTGGCTAACAGAGTACGAACGTGTGAGTACTCAATACCGATGGGGCCCGACTCTTATGCTGGCAAACCTGTTATTCTATCTTAGGGGAACCGCCAAATCGTGGTATGAGAACCATGAAACAGAACTTGGGAGTTGGGCAGTGTGCAGGGAGAAAATGCTGGACCTGTTCGGATAGCCGACTGGAAGAAAAATGGCCGCGAACAAAATTCTCGCGTCTCGGGCGCAGACCTCGACCGAGTCTTATGTCTCCTATGTAGAAGATGTGTTCTCGTTGTGTCTCAAAGCCAATGCCGATATGCCGGAGGCTGACAAGGTCGGGCATATTCTTAAGGGGATTGCGGATGGTGCATTCCACCTCCTCATCTGCAAAAATTTTTCTACAGTGGACGCGATTATAAACGAATGTCGGCGCTTTGAGCAAGCGAAGAGCCGGTGGTTTAACAGCGTGTTTACCCGCCTTCCGAATACGGCTGCAACATCATCTTGCGAAGGCCGTGCAAAAACACAGCCACCACCTCTAGATTCATCGGATCAGGTGACCCGAATTGTACGGCGGGAACTTGAAGCCATTGCCTCTGCTCCGGCTATCACCGCTGCAAGTAACACCTCCCCACTCACTGCTGACATGGTTCAAGCCACCGTCCGCCAAGAACTCGCCAGCATAGGTATTCCCTCGGTGTGCGCTCTGCCCAGCCCACAGTGAGCTTCATGGTGTCCACTCTCGTCCTATCACGAGCAGTAGTTTACGGCCCGATCTCGCGACCCTGCTGCGTGGAGAACCGTCGACAATCGACCAATTTGTTTTCATTGCCACCGTATCGGTCATGTCGTCCGTTACTGCAATTACCGCAGGTCCTCGCCACCTCGGACTTCATCTCAACCTCACTACCGACAGGACAGCACCCACTTCGCGTCTGCCGTGCAGCCTTCTCCACAAAACAACTACAGAAGGTTCAACAGCCGATCTCCGTCACCGCATGGTCATCAGTCGCGTTCGCCTCCAGGACGTCGCCAGTCGTCTCGCTCACCGCAGACTCGCAGGCCGTCGTCCCCATTCAACCCCACTCCTGCCTACCCGGAAAACTAAATGGTGCAGCGCCCGGAGGTGACGCTGCATCTTCGACTCCCTCCACAAATCCTCTCTTGACGCTTCCGACGAGACAAAATTTGTTAGGCGTTGCCGTTGACGGTGTGCCTATTTCTGCCCTTATAGATACTGGAGTGCACATTTCTATAATGAGCGCGAATCTTCGCCGACGCCTACATAAAGTGCTCACGCTAGCCGCTTCCCACAAACTTCGTGTCGCTGATGGGAGGACCCCTGATGTTCAAGGGATGTGCACGGCCCGTGTGTCCATTGCCGGTCATCCTACATTAGTTCAGTTTGCCGTCAATGAAATGTGTCCTCATGACCTAATACTTGGTTTGGACTTCCTGTCACGTCATTCTGCGCTCATTGATTGTGCCACTGGTGCTCTTCAGCTTGAACTGCCGCAGTTTGCCCATTTTCCAGCAGACTATTCTCCCCGTTTATGCTCTCGTCACCTCGTTCACTTGCCTCCGCAAGCTGCTACATATGTCACTTTGTCGTGCTCACGTCATGTGCCCGACGGTGACTACCTCGTTACTCCTATAGTCGACGTACTGATGGCCCGAGACGTCGCCCTTGCTCACACTGTTGTCGCTGTCACTAATAATACAGTGGTTATACCACTACTCAACGTGAGTCTCTTGACTCAAGTTATTCCGCAAGACATGTTTTGGCCACCCTATCTCCACTTGACAGCTGCAACGTTACTGGTTTGGACACCGATACTACATCCCCCTGTCTTGGCCGCAATTACACTCTGCCTGCAGATGACATTAACAAGATTATTGCTCCCGACCTCACTGCAGTGCAAGTCGCCAGCCTCCGTAGTCTGCTAACATCATATAGAGACGTTTTCGACTTTGACCACCGCCCTCTCAGCCAAACGACTGCAGTGACTCACCGGATCAACACTGGTGATGCCAGTCCTATAAGGCGGCGCCCATATTGCGTATCTCACAAGGAACGCCGAGTAATTCAAAATGAAGTGGATAAAATGATTACTAAAGACGTAATAGAACCCTCATCCAGCCCCTGGGCCTCCCCAGTCGTGCTCGTTGAGAAGAAAGATGGCATCTGGCGCTTTTGCGTGGACTATCGCCATTTAAACAAAGTGGCCCACAAAGATGTCTACCCTTTGCCTCGGATTGATGACGCCCTCGATTGCCTCCATGGTGCCCAATACTTTTCGTCTATCGACCTTCGATCCGGCTACTGGCAATTTCCGTCGACCCCATGGATCGTGAAAAAACCGCTTTCGTTACGCCCGACGGCCTTTACCAGTTCAAAGTCATGCCGTTTGGACTGTGTAATGCGCCGGCAACTTTCGAGCGCACGATGGACTCCCTTCTCTGAGGATATAAGTGGCCCATCTGCTTATGTTACTTAGACGATGTCATCGTCTTTTCACCTACCTTTGACAGCCATATAACACGTCTGTCAGCCGTTCTGGATGTTTTTCGAAGAGCTGCTTTCCAGCTCAATTCTGCAAAATGCCACTTCGGACGTCGCCAAATCACCATACTCGGCCACCTTGTCAGTGCGGATGGTGTTCAACCAGATCCCGGAAAGGTGCGAGCAGTACAACAATTTACTGAACCACGCTCAATCAAGGACGTCCGAAGTTTTGTACGGCTATGTTTCTATTTTCGTCGATTTGTCCGCAACTTCGCCGACATCGCTCAACCGCTTACTGATCTCTTAAAGAAGGACGTTCCCTTCGCATGGGGTATAGATCAAGCAGACGCCTTTTCGGCTCTTATCCATCTGCTGACTACGCCACCAATACTGGCCCATTTCGACCCAGCATCACCTACAGAGCTTCGGACCGATGCCAGTGGCCATGGAATTGGAGCGGTCTTTGGCCAACGACAGCAAGGGGAGGACCGCGTGATTGCTTACGCCAGTCGTCTTCTTTCACCTGCCGAACGGAAGTTCTCCATCACTGAGCGTGAATGCCTAGATTTAGTGTGGGCCGTGGCGAAATCCAGGCCTTACCTGTATGGCCGAACTTTTTCCGTTGTTACGGACCATCACGCTCTTTGCTTGCTGTCATCGCTAAAGGACCCATCTGGACGTCTTGTTCGCTGGGCGCTCCGTCTGCAAGAATACTCATTCGTGGTCCACTACAAGTCGGGACGCCTCCACACAGACGCAGACTGTTTGTCACGTTATCCGGTTGAAACGCCCGACTTGATAGACCTTGATTCAGACCCCTGCATTCTCTTTATCCACGCTTTGGGTGATATCTCCCCCGAACAACGACGTGACCCGTCGTTACTCTCCATTATCGAGCGTCTGGCCTCTGCTCCAACAGACCCTTCCGTTAGCCTGTTCAAACTGCACGACAACATTCTGTACCATCGCAGCTTCAAAGCTGATGGCCCGGAATTACTACTCGTGCTTCCCCATCACCTGCGTACCAGCGTTCTCGAACAACTACATGACGTACCTACAGCCGGTCACCTAGGCGTCTCTCGTACCTACGATTGTGTGCGACGTCGCTTTTTCTGGCCCGGACTGTATCGTTCTGTGGTTCGCTACGTCACTGCTTGCGACCGCTGCCAACGCCGCAAGCGCCCCTCTGTGCTACCGTCTGGCCTCCTACAGCCCATTGACATACCGACGGAACCATTCTTCCGTGTTGGCCTTGACCTGTTGGGCCCATTTCCTACGTCCACCTCCGGGAATAAATGGGTTGCAGTCGCCACAGACTATGCCACACGCTTTGCCATCACTAAAGCACTGCCGACAAGCTGTTCCACTGACGTCGCTGACTTTCTCTTGTATGAAGTCATTCTTCATCACGGCGCTCCGCGGCAGCTGCTTACTGATCGAGGAAGGTACTTTCTTTCACGTGTTGTGGATGACATTCTCCGCGCCTGCTCCACTGAGCACAAGCTTACCACCGCTTATCATCCACTGACAAATGGATTGACCGAGCGTCTGAACCGAACGCTGACGCAGATGCTGTCAATGTACGTTTCGCCAGATCACCGTGACTGGGACAAAGCACTCCCCTTTGTCACGTTCGCGTACAATTCTTCACGGCACGACACAGCTAGTTATTCGCCGTTTTATTTGATATTTGGCTGACATCCAGCATTACCACTTGACACACTCCTTCCTTCGGCTGCCCCCTTGTCTACTGAGTACGCCAGCGATGTCGTTTCTCGAGCCCATGCAGCCCGTCAGCTTGCCCGTGATCGGCTGCACTTGTCGCAAGCGCAGCAAAAAGACCGTATAAGGTCCATCGTGGTGTTCCCCAAGGAGGAGTTCTCAGCTCGATCCTATTCAATGTCACAATGATCGGCCTAGCAGCAGAACCTCCCAGCACGGTGAAGATCACAGCATACGCTGATGACATATGCATATGGGCATCCGGAACTACTCGTCCGCAATTGCGAGCTCGACTACAGCGTGCAGTGACGATCTCATACAAATATCTACGACGTCAAGGGCTCACTCTTTCAATCGACAAATGCGCAGTGCTTCCGTTCACGCGCAAGCATATGTCGCAATACCGGATATTTATTAATGGGACAGCGATACCTGCTGTAACGCACCACAATCTCCTTGGGGTTGTCGTACACAGAGATCTATCGTGGACGAGGCATGTCACAGTACTTAAATCTAAATTGAAGAGCTTTGCTCTCATTCTTCGCCACGTAGCAGGAGCAAGATGGGGCCCATCAGAATCATCGCTACTTCAATTGTACAATGCAGTATTTGTGGAATACATTCGATACAGCATGCCGGTGCTCTCCAATATGAGACGTAGTTGTGTGAAGACACTAGAGAGTGTTCAAGCTCAATGCTTACGAAGATGCTTGGGTCTACCGCGCTGTACTTCAACAAATAGGACAATCGCAGAGGCTCGGGTTTGTCCCATCAGTGTATACATGCTCTGCGAGCCACTTAGAGTTCACCTCCGATTACTGAGAAGACACAGACAGCACCCACTGTCAGTACTACCCGCCGCTCACCCAGATTGCAGTTTCTCAAGAGTAATATCGTGGCATGAAAATATTATACCCTCAAGGTTTTCTCCGCCAAATGCCCCTGCAGTGCATCCATGGGTCCTGCCTAAAGCACCTGTCTTTTTAACGATACCTGGAATTACGAAGAAGTCGCTCATTTCTTCTGTTGGCCTCAGACAACTGACCCTATATCACATTTATACAACGTACAGTGATTCTCTGCACGTGTACACCGACGGATCTACCACGCTGAACACCTCCGCCGCAGCCTTTGTCATCCCAGACATGGGTATCGCTCGACGATTCAAAGTAGACCATAAAACCACATCAACTGCCGCCGAGCTTGTCGCTATCCGGGAGGCAATAAGGTTTATTTCCGGAGAGCAACTTCGAGCCTAGACGATTTTTTGTGATGCCAAACGCGCTTTGCAAACCATTAATTGCATCATGAAGCAAGGTCCGTATTACAGCTTGGCAATAGAAATCACAGAACTTATTCAGGTTACTTCAACAAATGGTCATCTTATAACTTTCCAGTGGATTCCCGCTCATTGCGACGTGATGGGAAACGATAAGGCAGACGCTGAAGCTAAAGATGCCTTAAGCAGTGCCCCTGAAGTACTCATTGCGTTTTCACGAGCTGACGCGAACGCCCTGCTTCGCTGCGTGATGGGCAGCTACACACTTCAGCACTGGACCAAACCAGAACGGCGACACCAGCGACTTCACAAATGGGACCCGTAAATGAGGTTCCGCATGCCCCCTAAATTGAAACGGCAACTCACAAGTATGATCCACCGCATTCGTCTTGGTGTAGCGTACACCAGACGTTACGCACATATCATCGGTCGCAGTGACACCGGTCCTAATTGTGAACACTGTGATGTGCCAGAAACACTTGAACACATATTTTGTGTCTGCCCAGCATACACACGTGAACGACAAACACTGATTTCTTCTACTGAACTATATCGCAGTAGGTCATTAACTGATGAGGCCATGTTGGGCCCTTGGCCAGGCACCAACAGTGCAACTGCGGTCACGAGAGCAGTTATTACCTTTTTAGAAACAACTGGACTATGTGCGCGGCTATAAAATGTGTCTCAGCTAGAAAGAACATTACATACTCACCTCTCTATCTCACCATCGTCATCCATTAATTATTCTTTTCCCCTTTCCCTACCCCCAGTGTAGAGTAGCAGGCTAGAGCAAGCTATCGCTCAGGCCGACCTCTCTGCTTTTCTGTAAATAAACTTACCTCCTACCTTCTTCCTTAGTTGAATAGATGAGCCGACGCAAAACATAAGTAATAATTATAGATAAAAAGTAGAATCGGTGCTAATATGCAGCCTGACAAAACGTCTAGGCTGCTTGAGATATTGTTGCTTACAGAAACAAATTTTAATGATTTTTTATTTTAACATTACTCAATAAATAACTTTATGTTAAATACAAATTGCTTGCATTTTCATAAATTGATCATGGGGAGAACGACCTCAAAGGCTCTTGCAAAGTCCAGAAAAACGGCATCTATTTGTTCTGTTGTGTTGAGTGTATGTGCAATATTGTTGGCCGTCTCGGCTAGCTTTGTAACTGTTACAGGCCTGACATAAATCCGGATTGTAGAGAGTAGAGAAGGTCGTTAGCCTATGTGGGAGTTACAATGTCTTTAATATAACAGGCTCTCATATTTTGCAGCTCGTGGTTGTTAAAGGCACCCGGCGGTAATTACTAGATTCATCTTTAGATCCAGATTTATGTATGGGGATCACCTTAGCCATGCCCCAATCAGGGACCGTGTGTGTAGATAGGAAGCTGATGTAAATTTTAAACAGATATTGTGGGCATAGAGTATACCTATCCTCTTCGGGGCTCATTTTGTGCCCACTTGTTTTGACGAGTTTTTAATGGCGTAGGCTTCCCTCCCAGCTGGTTCACTCCTGAAGGAAGCCGAGTGCAATGCCGGAAGATGCCTGTGTCCATTTTGTGAAACCAGTGTGTATCAGGTGGCACGTGGGTTCGAACTTACGAACTTCCGCAGCCGAAGCGCGCACTGTACCGCGATGTCACGCCGGCGGTCGTCCTACTGAGGTCGCTTGTGTTTCCCGTATGAAGCTCTCATGTGAAGTTCCTTGTCTTCTTAACCTACCACGGCCAGGTTGGCCGCTTTCACCTGGGGAGAATTAGTGTGCACACTTAATATACCCTTCCTCTTTACCTGTACATTTTCGTGATTATCATGTGTTGATTATGCATCCTCATCGTTGTCGCGTTTGAGCATCATCATTGTTCGTTGATCTTGGCTGTCAGCTGCCGGTTACTCAGGCATAATAAATGTCTTCCAAATCAAGACTCCATAAAATTGATTCACCCAGTCAGCGTGGGTTTTAGAAAAAGTATTTAAATTATTATCTGGGCCCACGGACATCTTGGTATCAAGTTTTTGTAGTAAGCAGTGGACACCTTCTCGAATATTTTTTAATTCTTACATTGGTTCAAATTAAGGATATGATGGCAATGTCCCTCCAGGCGACCCATGCGTGAAGACTGGGTTGAAATAAAACCACTGAATTTACCGGCTGTTTGATCTGCCTCGGTGATGATTTGATGGTACGATGTAAGCTGGGGGATATCGGAATGCTGACTTGACAAATAGCGACAAATCTCTTTTTGGCTCCGATCGCATGAAAGACTGTAGTGTTTCCGAGACAAAGTGTGACTTGGCAATACAAATTGCGACGTTTCACGTAACGACAAGGCTCTGTAGTTTGCAAAATATTCTGCGCTGTTGTCATTTATTCTTTCTTTTTCAAAGTACAATCTCCAGCGTCACCCCAGGTACTCTCAATCAACGCGTTTTCTTTTTAGAGAAACGTGATATGTTTCACAATAACCCACGATATATTTAAAGCATGATCAAACTTCGCTAACGTTGTCGATTTTTACTGGCTCGGCAGAGGATGACTTTAAATTAGCTAAAACGGCATCGTCGTCTGCATGCGCATTGTCTGTGAAATAGGTGGTTCAATTTGTTTTTTTTTGTTCGAGATTGTGCTATAGAACATGAAAGCATAGTAATCTTGTGATCGGAAATTTTATCTTCGACACTGATACTACAGTCCTTAATATAACTACGAACTAACACGAGGTCAAGTAATGACGAGCAAGAATCTACAGCACTGGCACACGATAATAGCTGGGACAATGAAAAACTGAATGCTGTTAGTAACAACGACTCGGAACTTGCTATTTCTTGTTCGTCGTAGCACAAGCCTAGCTGTTTTATACCGGGCAAATTAAAATCACCACAAATAACTATCAAATGTGAGTTCGTATGCTGTGCAATGTAATCATCGAATAATCAGCCTCTCCCATGGTAACTGACCTTGCACCACACACTTTCGTGGTCGTTAATTTCTTCTTACCGGGAACCTAAAGTTCTTTTTATTAGCTATAGCGACCCCGCCACCACGTGTTGTTCAATCTTCGCGGAATACTTTGTATGAACAGGGAACAGCCTCAGAATCGACTATGTCATCTTGAAAATTTGTTTCAGTAATCACTAAAATATGTGGATTAGGGTTTAGTAATAGGGTTTCGAGTAGAGTTAGCTTGTTTAAAAAACTACGGGCATTAAGTGAAACAACTCGCAAGATTTTGGTACAAGGTCGGTGCTAGGCCTTCTTATCCCCTCTACGCCAGCTGTATTGATGACGTTGGTGTACCGCGTGCTCATGGGGAATTAATACGCGGATGAATGTATACTGGCTACGTTCCGTAGTTCATCTGTTGGCAACTCGAGGTTCGAAGCATGAATAACGTTTTTCGCCCCATTGTGTTGTGATCAGACGCTAAACTTTGTATATAGGTTTTTGTTTTACACCATTGAGTGTCCATGATTTTCATTCCGTACATGTACGTTAGACAGCTCTTCTGAGGTGATTACTTCAGCAACTCCAGCCATAAACAATATAATGCACTTAGTAACAATGACGTCTCAACGCCTGAAGTTCGCCACCTTCATAATAATACTGTAATTTTTGGTTAATGAATCTTCGCGGCGAGTGGCCAAAATTGTGTTTTGAGAGGACACTTGTGGCTCTAAAACACTTCTTAGCGAAGTAGATATACAAAAAAACTGGAGCCATGGGTTTAAGGATTTATATCGGTGCTCATATGGTAAAAAAAGAACTAATGAATATTTTACGAAAGTGGCAAGTTTTGCATGGCATTGGTGGATAGGACGAGGTGATCTATTGTGGGCTAGTTTTGAATCAAGTAAGCCCCACCGCGGTGATTTAGTGGCTGAGGTACTCGGCTGCTGACCCGAAGATCGCGGGATCGAATCCCAGCTGCGGCGGCTGCATTTCTGATGTAGGCGGAAATGTTGTAGGCCCGTGTGCTCAGATTTGGGTGCACGCTAAAGAACCCTAGGTGGTGGAAATTTCTGGAGCCCTCCACGACGGCGTCTCTCATAATCATATGGTGGCTTCGGAACGTTAAACACCACAAATCTAATCAATTGTATCAAGTAAGTGAACGAGAAATTCAATCTTTATTTCTAGGGTCAACGACCATTTCTTGACGGATTCACTGGGCGGCCACATTTTCACCGGGCGTCGCAATGAAAGACACGCACGCACGCATCAAAAGACACGCGGAGAGTGCAGCCAACGCAACGTTCTCGCGCAGCTGTTTTTCCTTTGCGAGCAGCTGTGTCTCTGGGGCGCTTCCGTGGCCGCACTATTTGCGTGCATTGCCGGCTGGATTCCGAGCAATCGTGAGAGCGCTGCGTTGGCCTCCGCGCAGGAGTGAAGTTCCGTGTTCGAAATTAGCTACCTAGCAGAAAAACGCTCGTGCTTGCGTACAGAAGACATCGCAGCAATGTCTGTGGTCCTTCTTGAACATATCATCGCATGCAAACGTACAGCGAAAGCAAGAAAACCGAATGCAAACACTAGACGCGGAGTGACACCTGCCTTGAATGAAGCCTTGGGTCACGTTGTTTTGTGAAATCCAGCGTCTGCTGCACGCAAATAAAGAAATTTATTCAGAGCAGACGAGGATACCTCTTCCTAACCACTCTCACCACGCCAGCTGCGGCCGAACTTAGCACTCCTTACGGGAAACCGCGAAGACATGATCCAGGCCAAAACATGTCTGTGAGCGACCCACTACTGAAGCAGCTCAAAGGTAAGTATACGCATAGGGCATCGCTGTCTTGCGCCAAGAGCCTGCGCTCTGCGCTAACTAGCATTCACTTGTTACGCGTTTTAAGGAGACGACATATTCCCCATGAAAGCAGTCCCGATCTCTGGCACTTTCTGACGAGCTCTAAACGTATATCACTTGGCCTGCGCTGAATATTGTCGATGGAACGTTCTATCTTATATAGAATAAACGTAGATTACTCTGGCTACATTTTCTTTGTAGGCTAAGGAAAAGGAGGTGTTCGAAGTGACTTTGTATAATTGCGCTACCTTCTTCAAGAAATATTCACTTCGGACCCGTTATGGCGCAGAAGTCATTTGAATGTGAATCTGAACGATACTATGCCGAGTTCAAACACCCACAGTAGACGGCCGTAGTGCAAGAAGAAAGAGTTAATGTATCAACGGACTTTCGTTCGCGCCTCTTTTTCATTATCTTAGATATGAACAATAAATATGGTATTAGGTGTACAGCTTTCGTTTGAAATGTGTGCCTGCTCGGTAGTTTAGCATAATATAATGGCTGTTATTTTCAAGTGAGCACTATGAAAAATAACATGAAGAAATGATGATAATAATATTTAAAACTGACAGCGCCGTTTTTCATCAATTGACCACGCCGGCTGGCAGTTTTTTGATAGAATTATGACTAAGGAGGCTGTTTCATTTAGTGGAATTTATTAAGGTAGATAGAATGATTTTTTTAACGCAACACATCAGTTTATGAATCTGCTAGTTTCCCATTTATATAGGAGTGAATGTTTTAGTACTTTTGACTTTACTAATTTGCCTCTGCTCGTCTTCGTGTAGACGTAAGGTCAGGTAAACGGGGGTACAGTGTCACGAAAGGGCAAATCGTGGTTTTTATTCGAATATTCTCTGCACCTCGGAAAAGGGCCTCGGAAAGACATGGGGAAAAAACGTAGCAGACGTTTCGCTTCTATCTCTATACTGGGAACATGAAACAAGAGGGGAAGACAGCGACAAGCAGGCTACGAATTTTATGGGACATCGATTTTATATGACATTTTTTAAGCTCTTATTCACCGGGAACTACTACGTGTTTCTGTTTTATCACATCATTTTTTATGTTTTAGATATTCTAAGGTTTTTAAATTGTTTTTAGACAAGACGTTCCCTGTGTCCCACCATGAAACCATGTACTTCCCTTTCAATGCCTTTAAGACGATTGTTAAAAGGCTAATCTTCATTCATAAGCTTCCAACCGACTATGCTTAGCAGTTTTTAGACATTATCTTCGCCCTCAAAAGCAACCTTGTGGGTGGCGCTAACACGCCTCGCAGCAAAAAAAAAAAAAGACTTTTTTTTTTCATCTGATTCCGCGCATTCCAAGACTGTAAAACGTAGGATCGCCCTGCGTTGCCTTCAATTCACGCTGCGCAGATCGTGTCGCCACATTATGTGGACCAGCCTAGATAATCAAATTGGTAGACTCAAAAAAGCTGAATTTCTTCGGCAATCTTTCATGCTGTTGCCATGTGCTACAGAAGCTCAATACAAGCACTCAGAAAGAGCACTCGAGAGAAAGGGAGCACGCTAAATCACAGGTTGTCCTTTGTTTGCACTAGCTGAGCCATAAACTTAATGCGGTGGCCTCTAGGTTTGCGATTCTTATTGTGTTTAGCACCCCGAATAATCTGGCATACTTGCGCACATGAAATTCTCGTGCTAAGCAGCAAGGGTTTTCAAAAAGGGCACGTGGAACTCGTGAGACGGTGTGCCGAAGTTGTTCATGGAGTCCCCTCCAAATGTGGCAGCTCCTAATTATGACAAACGGGGTGGTGTATTAACGACCACCTCCAGGAGCATGCCAATAGTAATGGTAAGAGTGATGGTTTGCATCGTTCTGTGCACGTCAGGTCCTGCGTGACACGTTTTGCGCAAGCTAGGAATATTGGCAAAAGCAGACACAAAACAGCAAGGCAACAGCTGTTTCGTAAGTGAGGCCCCAATATCGCTCTACGTTGCAGAAATGTCCTTTTTGATCGATAAGCTGCGTTAGCACGTGAAGTACCTCGGCGCATCGGCGCAGCTGTGTTCGGTTAACGTATTTAAACGACGATCTACAGCCAATAAAACAGTTAGTAGTTTGCGCTCGACCTGTTTAAGTGGTTCTTCTTTGTGGCGTATTTGCTTTATTTGCGCAATTTTTTTCCTGTGATGCAAGAGGCGTATTATTTTAAAGGTAATTGGTCGGCTTGTGTCAATGGCATGTCTATAGTACTCTAGCAATCTGAGTTCTCTTGTAATAATGAACTGCTCACGTGATCACATATCAGTGGTAAATCTTTCACTCCAGTGCACAGTGGTTGACGTTCACCTAATTTTCAGCCTGCATCTGCAATAAAGCGCTGGTAGTTTGGCGCCCGTCGTTCTCGTTTCTCCCCTCTTATGTTTTCATGTTCTTAGTACAGCGCCAGTCATGAAATGTTCAGAAAAGAAAGGCAGCAACTGCCCTAAAAACGTTTTTCTATAGGAGGCATCAGAGACTAAATTAGTGACTGATTGATTGATTGATTGATTGGCTGTTAAGCTCATTAACGGACTTTCCATCGGTTCAGTGCAGTTTGATTAATGGTTTGATATGAGAACGCACTTTATTACACGTACCACGTGCTTCCATCTCTTCATAGTTGCTTTAGAAATTGGCAATGCGCAGGAGCCTTTATTTTTCTAGCAGAAGCCAAAGTTTTCGATCTAAAATGTCTCACAGGAGCATTCACGGGCGCTAACTTTGCGACACTCCGCTGTGCTCCTCGTAAGATTTAACGAAAAACGCCAATAAATTGAACCATTTTTACAGACTTCCAGTTAACAATGCAGTGTTTTTTATTAAGCCTAGAAGGGTGGCCACACGACCAGTTCAGTAAACTGAAAGACAGTGTCTCTTGAGGATTGATTGACATGCAGTGTCGGCGATTGAGCGCAAATATTAGGGACAAGGCGTAGACTACAGAAATAAACGCGGCAGACACCACACTTGAAACTACTTTAATTGAGAACAAACATTTTGCATTTATAAACACTAGCACTATACGAATTATGATGTGCAATAACAATATAAATAGTTTTATGATCGGCCCTTGTGGCTTCGCGCCACTTCGACACAACGAATGATTTCAGGAAACACTGCCCTGCTTTATTCCGGTTCAACAATCCCCGAGGTTCACCTGAAGCAGAGACAACACGGCAGCAATGTTATGAACCCTTCGGCTATCAGAGCACCTTGTCAAACCTTTTCTACACAGTCGACCGACTTTGATGGTCCTATGGTTCAGGAGGAGCTGTTTGTGGTTCAGGTTGCTTGAACAGGCTACGCTGCTTTGTTCAACGTGCTACGAGGCGTACCATACGATTAGCCGAGCGCTTGGGATCTGTGTGCAGGCACGTTTGCCACGCTCTGTGCTGGCCAGCCGGCGTCATTGCCCAATCGGTGGCTAGCTTTCAGATGCGCAAGTGTCACGACCGAAAACAGAAAAAAAAACACCCATGACTGCACGGCAGACGCACACGCATGACACTACCAACAGGCAATTGTACTATGCTGGGCAGCGCAGGCTAGTGGCCAAGAAATGTTTATGGAGGGAGGGGCACTGGTGGAAGTAGATTAAAACACTTGTTTTTTTTACTTTTCCGTGGTAAGACACTTCCTTTTATTCAAATTCAGTGAATGGAGGGGAGCCAGGGCACCTTCTTTAGCTATGGTTCCATATTGTGTCTTGTGTTGAGGTCTCCCTCGCCGTCAGAGAAACGGGGCGTGTCTCGGCGTTCTTACCTTGGCTAGGCGATTTTTATAAGCCGCTTTCCCGAAGGGGAGGAGGGTAGCCCAAAACAGTGCATTTTCGTCCCTCTCTCCTTCCACCGGCCATTGGTCTAGCGCAGCTGAAGTGTGGCGATTGCCGTGTTTCACCTGCAGGGCGTGTGAGGTGCTGACGTGTTTTCCTATCTTGTTTAATGCGCTGAAGCAGTCCTGCTTCCGAAAATTGAAATATCGTAGGAGAGCAGCTCAAGAGGCTACGACGGCTCTCTGTTTGACTGCGACAACAGCGTTTCAAAGCTTGAAAGGCTGGCAGCCGATACATGCAAGGTGTGCCTTTCTTTTAAATGAATTTACTTGGGTCACAGGTCTTCTTCTTCGACGAATATTTTATTATATCCTGTGTCTGTCCTTGTGGCCGTTTTTTCATTCGGCAGTTGGCGATTCTGGTCGGCTGCTGGTACACTTCATGGTCTGCAGCAAAAAGAAAGCAATGTCAAAGTATGCAGAAAGTGTTTTGCTCTGAATTTCCCTGTTTTAACTTCAACATCCACGATTTCAAAGCAACAATGCATGAGTTACAATGCTTGCGGCTACCGAAATCTGAGTTCATGCAATATCAATATTACTAAATGAGCACTTTCCAAACTGCATGGCCGAAAGGCCCGCAAAACATGTGTGTTCTCTGGTTCAGGAACGTACATCTATATTTTTCGACATTACGCCATTTCTCAACTTATCAATTTTGTGATAATTACTGGGGAAGTTTTATGACAAGCGTACTTTCTTTTTTTTTTGCAACTTGCGGGACGTGAATATTCAGCCTCCAATCATTAAATCCAGGCCATTGTCTGAACACGTGCGAACGACGTGATGCTTCTTATAAATAAAAATGACAACAATGTTACCAAAGACGTCTGCACATTCGGCGTATCACTAGTGAAAGCTACTCGCACCGAAGTGAACTTACGCCATGCCGTTATTTCAGATGTGCAAGACCTTTACTTTCATCTCCTTCTTGTCTTGCTTCTACGTGGAAATTCGAGCTCATCTTATGGTACATCAGTTTATTATCACGCGCAACTGGCGTAGCTCTGTGGTAAAATGCTTCATTGCCATGCAGAATGATTGGATTAAAATCCAGCTGCGACCCTGACATTTATTCTTTGCATTCATTGGCTGGATGCGACCGGTGTCGGTTATTTCTTAAAACTCGCGCGTTGAAATCGCGCATGTGTGTTCTTGTTGTTCTTTGGTAGATAGTGAGTGTCAATCACCTGCGGCACATGCCCACATACTAGTGCCCCATACTTGCTTGTGAGTATGTGCCACTGTCTTGACGAACTACGCAACGGGAGTTTGACATTATTTATGTCTTAACCAGCGCGTCATATTCGTGAAAGGGCTTTACGTTTTTACGCGAATTTTGGTTCATGCCGATTTAAGGAGGTGACCGCAAACGTAAGCTACTAGATAAATAGACAGATACGCTCGAAGTCACCGAGAATCGCTAAGAAATGTTTCGCGATTAGAAGACGAACATTTCTTCTAAAGAAATTTAGAATAGAAGCTTTGAGTCATACCTGCGGTGAGCGTCTTTCAAATCGTGTTTCCGGGCGTATGCATCTGCGGTTGACCAAAATATCATGAACCAAAGGCACTTTGAATCTATCTATCTATCTATCTATCTATCTATCTATCTATCTATCTATCTATCTATCTATCTATCTATCTATCTATCTATCTATCTATCTATCTATCCACGTGTCTTCGTGCCCTCCTAGCTATACCACTGTTCCTAAAAATATTTCACTGTTTTGACAGATGGCTATGGGTGTGATTGTGTGATGAACATATATCACAAGCCATAACATGACTTACAGAAATAAAAAGATGAAGAGGTGAAACCTTCGTGGTCGTTTCATTAAAATTATGTACACTAACGATGTAAGTGACCACAATTTTCTACAACTCGCCATCCACATACCAGAACTAAGTATAGGTTCCATGGCTACGAAGTTCATTCGTAACAACAATAAAGCTGACTACAGAGGCATGAACAAGGAATTAGCGCTCTTCTTCCATCAGTCTTTCTACAATCTTCATACAATCTTTCTCTCAGCTGTCTGTGGCAGAAAATTGGCTTGCATTTAGGAACAAAATGCCAGATTTAGTGGACAGGCGTGTGCCTGTTATCTCTATTGCTCACGATAACATAATTCCCTGGTTCAGTTCATCACTACGCAAACTGCGACATAAAAAGAAGTGGTTCTACACTACAGCCAAACATTTATCTAGCTCGACTTTCTGGGAAAGGAACAAGACATGTCTGAAATAATATTCATCATCTATTAGTTCCATTAAAATCAAGTACTATTGACATGACCTACCCTCCCTCTTACACTCAAACCCACGGAAGTTCTGGCAAACCATATTTCCTAGAAATTAATCGCGACAAATTTGTCTTTTCAATGATGACAACACACCACTAACGGAAGAACAGTGCTCACACGAGTTCAACAAATTCTTCTTCTCGGTATTCACTAAAGAAGATCGGTATTTACTAAAACAGATCACCTATACTTGCCCTACGTTCCCGATTTAGGTCACCCTTAAATGACACCAATAAAGGTCACTGAGAATAGAGTTGCGTGTTTCATAAATAACCCTAATGTATCAACATCGGCGGGTGTAGATAATTTAAACGCTAAGACATTTCAAAATACCCTACCACTTTCGAGTGAAATAATGTGCAGAATATTTAATAAATCATTGTCGACTGGACAACTACCTAAAGACTGGAAGGTTGCCAGGGTCATTCCGGTATTCAAAGCTGGAAAGAAAAATCAGCAAGACAACTACAGCCCCATTTCCGTAACTTGCATTTATTGTAAAATGCTAGAGCACATAATTGCATCGCACATCTACCGCCACTTGGAGACTAAGTATTTATTTTTCATAAATCAACGTGAATTTCGTAAAAGTATGTCGTGAGATACGCAATTGCTTGAACTTATTACTGACTTGCACTTTAACATGGCCAACAATCTACAAACCGTTAGTATTTTTTTTTACTTTTCCAAAGTTTTTGACCGGGCGGCTCATTGTGGAATGTTTTCCAAATTAAATTCTGTCGGACTGGGCTCCGCTAGCATATCTTGTATTAAAAATTTCTTATGATCTCGCCAACAATTCATCGTAATTATATCTGTGTTTCTCCCCTAGCTGATGTAACATTCGGAGTCCCTCAAGGTAGCGTTCTAGGCCCTTTACTCTTCATTATTTACAATAATGACCTGCCCAATCATATTTCCTCAACTATTAGATTATTCGCCGCTGACTGTATTTTTATAAAAAAATCATTTTTAACCAAATTTCTTCACCGTGTGATCATGTGGCTTTACATGATGCACTTATCGCTATTGATAACTGGTGTCAGAACGGGGGCATGCAGTTAAACACTAACAAAACTGTGCTTCTGCGCATCACCAGGAAGCTAAGCCCTAGTCAATTCCACTATACTTTAAGAGGCACTAACATAAATAATGTAGACAAATATAAGTACTTGGGTGTCACACTCTCAATCAAATTAACTTGGTCGACCCACATAACTGACATTACCACTTCTGCATTACGTAAGCTATGGTTTCTAAAAAGAAAACTAGCATCTGCACCCTCGCGTACTAAAATTCTAGCCCATAATGGCTGTGTTCGTTCTAAGCTTGAGTATGCTTCTATTATCTGGGATCCGCATACCAAGAAAGATATTATGAATCTGGAACGTATTAAAAGAAAGGCTGTAAGGTTTATTTTTGGCAAATATCGTAGGTTTGATTCCCCGACCACCTTAATGCTATTTAACGACATTTCTACTTTAGAAGCATGGAGAAAGTTCAGTCGTCTTTCCTTTCTTTACAATTGTTTGTGTGGTATTGTAAAAATTGATCTCCCTGACTGTGTTAAACCGCTCTCAGTACGACGTACTCGTCATGGTCATGAACATGCTCTAAACCCAATTTTCGCCCGATCAAATGCTTTTAAATATAGTTTTTTTCCTAGAACTGTCGATGACTGGAATTGTTTGCCGTATGACATCTTTCATTCTAATAAGTTTCTTGGTGACCTTGAGCGTCACCTTCTTTCTTAACCTTTTGTTTCTTTTGTACTGTTGTCTGTTGTTTTCTACAATTACGTTTTGATGTATCCACTCCTGCTTGGGCCAGCACATTGGCCTGCAGTATTGTGAAATAAATAACATCTCCCGATGATCACCAGATTCCGCAAAATGACATTAACATTATTAATGCGTGGTGTCAAAAATGGCTCATGGTATTGAACTCTGGGAAATGTAAACTCATAGCTTTCACCCGCAAACAATAGAACTCTGATTTTTCCTACGTCATTAACAACTCTCTCATATCTCGTGTTCAGTCATTGAAGTATCTAGGGATAAACTTGACACACAATCTTTCATGGCGCCCCCACGTTACCACTCTCTGTGCTAAAGCATCACAAACGCTTGGATACACTCATCGTAACCTCCAAAACTCGCCACCTAACATTCGCAAGTTAGCGTACCTTACCTTCATTCGCCTGCAGTTAGAATTTGATTGATTGATATATGGGGTTTAACGCCCCAAAACCACCATATTTTAATGAGAGACGCCGTAGTGGAGGACTCCGGAAATTTCGACCACCTGCGGTTCTTTAACGTACACTCAAATCTAAGCACACGGGCCTACAACATTTCCGCCTCCATCGGAAATGCAGCCGCCGCAGCCAGGATTCCAACCCGCGACCTGCGGGTCAGCATCCGAGCACCTTAGCCACTAGACCACCGCGGCGGGGCAGCAGTTAGAATTCGCGTCGTCTAATTGGTCCCCTTATTAAGACACCTAATTACAAATTTGGAGCTTGTTCAAAACTGTGCCGCTAGTTTTATTACCGAAAATTACGAACGAAAATTCAGTATTACTAAAATAAAATTGTACTTTCACTGCACCCTATTCAGGTTCGCCGGTGTGTGTCTTTTTCATGCCTGCTGCATTGTTATGTTCGAAACACCAGGCCTAATTTTTTCCTTTGAAAACTCCCACTGGGCATGTCTAGGCGGCTTCGTAATCAGGACAGTTTCAAGCGCATATTCAGCAATACAAGGGCGTTTAATTGTTCTGCGCTGCCACACGCCATCCAGCTTTGGAACGACCTTCCTGGCGATATCGCTTCGACCACAAATCGCAAAGCCTTTCACTACCGCCTACTCGAACATTTAGTTCTTACGTAGTTATTTCTCATTTATTCTCCCTAGATGTGTTATGTTATGTTTTAAATTCTTTAACGCTGTATTATGTCACATTGCAATATTGTAAATGCCACGAAAATTTCTTTATTTTTCTACCACTGACTGTTCATATTTATTAAGTTTGTGTTCCGTGCACGCTCTTCCTTTGTTTAGTTTTTCTACTGGGGTGTTACTCTTGCTTTACTGGCAGTCCTTTACATCACAGTGCGCTTTCCAGACTGTATCGTTTTCATTTCATCTATTTCTATATTTATCACATGACATAATTTACCATGTATCGCCCCTTACACAGTGCTTCGATAAGGAGTCTGTAAGGTATTGTAAATAAGTAAATAAATAAATAAATAAATATAATTAAATGTGTTGAGACGGAGGGACCGAGGTGGATTAAGCGAGCACTATAATGAAAAATTGCTGTTCGTATTAAAATAATTCTGGGGACATGTTTTGCCGTGATTTGCCTGTCTTACGACACAAGTAGGTTAATGGCGGGCAAGTGCCCATTACTTTTGTGCGGCCTGACAGTGAGATGAGCTTCCCGGCAAAGCGTGATCGTTTCTTTTGTGCTTCGTGTGGGGAAATAGTTGTTCAAACGTGGAGACTTTTCCAAAAGGATATTTTCAGGTCTCAATTTAGCGATACTTTGTTGTTTCTTGTGACTTCGTGACTCAAATTACTATGCAAGAGACCTCGAGTCACTGGAGGCATGTACAGACGTTTTCATTTGTGCAAACAGCGGTAGGAACCGTCTTCATTCTGAGATGATTCTAGCGACGTCACGGCACGTAGCCCAGCCCAAAACTGGCCACCACCCTCTAGATCACGTGACAGCTGGCAAAGCGGCTGCAGAGCTGCTGCGTCACACAGTAGGTTGGGGAGCCTCCCGTCGCGCTGTGCTCTACCACTACTTTTACTACTATCGCTACTTCTGCTACTACTAATACTGTGACTACCATGATGACGACGAGGATGACGAAGACGGTGCTGGGCATTTCAGAATGTTTCGAAATAAGAAGAGTAGAACGAGAATATTGTACTTGAACATCCTAGAGCACGAAACGGGATCGTGTTATCTCCTATTACTGTTATTACCACACTACTGAGCTTGAAAGACTTCAACAACGTGCTTTGCTCACAAAGCAAACCGATAGTTAGAAAACTTGCGAAATCCTAAGACTTTTCTGACACAACAAGACAAACCAGGAGAAATCTTACATAGCTTGCGAAAAAGCAGCTGCAATCAGCCATCTTCACTGCTTTTTTTTAATACAGTTTACGATAGGCATTTGGTGCTCATACTGCAGGTTTCAGCGCTACTTAAACTAGCTATGCGATTCAAGGTTAGCCAAACAGAACAGTCAATTTGTTTACATAGTCCTGCATTACGTTCTGTAAATACAGGACTATGTTTACATAACGCTATATTTACTTGTTCAACTATATTTCCGCCCCTTCTCTCGATAATGTACAAATGCACCCTGAAGGTCTCACAAATAAAAAAAAAATTAATAAATAATAACACTGTCTCATTGCTGCATAAGGAAACACGAGCAGAGGTAGCTTACACTCCGTGAAGCAAGTCTCAGTGCTACACAGATTAACAAAGTGAGCACGAGAAGTGATAGAAAAGCATGAGACGCTTATCTCTTTCGGCCGTACAGCTGCAGTGTTGGCGTTATTTTCTATGATGTTTAAACGGTAAAATATCTCTTTTGCGGTGACAAAAAATTGCCAGTTTTCTCGCATCGACATCTTCTACTCCGATCGTATTGCTCCTTAACAGATTCGCACTTCTTCCGTACTGCCATCACGTTCACAAGAACTGGTACATAAAATTTATTTATTTTCATTCAACGTGCTCTCAAAATTATGAAGCAGCAGCATTACTTGACTGGGTTGCAAAAAAACACACCAATCAGATTTTCACGAAATCTGTTTCGGAAAGCGCGTGACTTCTTTCACCGGATATAAATGATGTTTGTGCCAAGAACGGTCGCAAATTCAAAAATGGTTTTCCTGCAGCAGCAAGGTCGTGGGCCCAGGGGTTCGCAGCCTCTTACCACTAACACCCGCTGGTAAGGCTCGATAGTCATCAGTATTCCACCGTTGACACATGGGTCTGGCAAGCCTTTTTGTCGGTCACTGAGCCCGTCGTCAGAACTATCGTCCAACTTGGCAGAAAGGAATAGCGTCCGTTTGAAATCACACATTTATTTGCATTGGAAAAATATTTGAAGAGACAAATTTGAGAAAAAAGTTTTCAATTTTTGTGCAAATTTTGTAGGAGTTTAAGCGTCTTCGTGTTGACAGACGCCGGGAAACAAAATCCTGGCGACTGCGAACTCAGACACACCTCTTTTTTTTCCTCCTTGCCCGTCACTATCAGCCGCCATCATTGGGCGAGACTTGCAAGACACGCCAGGCCCGCACGTGGTGCGTCCATGTGTTCGGTTCTACGTTCTAAAAAACGCGACTATCCTGGAGACTATTTGAGTCCTTTTTTCTGTGTGGGAAGAAACTGTGGAATAACTCGATTTGATTAGTGCTTCTTCTTACGGAAGGAATTGGTACAATCAAGAGAGCACTTAGGCATCGCCTATTCTCATAAATTACGTCTTTCACACAGTATTTCGGTCGACTTTTCGTGTTACTCAGGCCAACTGCAGCCTGGAAAATAATTGAACAATTTACTTGGGAGCTCTGCTTCGTGTTCGTAGTTTAAAGAATATGCCACCTGGACGAACTCAAAGAAAGAAAGAAGTCGTCACAAGAAGCTGCTGTCGACTCCGTTTGTTAACGGTACAAACATTCCTAAAATGTTACAGCTTGTCAGCCAGAGCATCTGAATATATTTTCATCAGTGACCCAGACTCGTTCTTTTTCGCTCTTCCACGTTTTCACACGTCCCAGATAATCTAAGCACAAAAAAACTACAAAGTATAAATATCAACATCAGAGAGATAATTGCGTCTATTAACTCGAACCATCGAGTTTCTCATGTAAGAATAGGATGAAATCTTCCCGCCAATTTTTAGAGAACAAGTTAGCAGATTTCCTGGTGCATACAATGACTTGTAACGTAATAGCTACAGATGCTTCCGTGAATGAGGAAAGGGCAGGCGTAGGAATAGTCTTCGAGTCACTTGATGGGTCATTGGCCGTGAAGCTACCAGATTTCCCTTCTGCTTTTGAAGTTGAGCTCATGAATGTCATCATGGCACTGAGAAAACTTCCAATGGATAAGAACAGGTCATTATTATTAACTGATTTGCTCTCGATATGCACTGATTTTACAGCTTCTCATTACTCCATTTTCAAAATCAGGTTTAACCGTATCACAGGAAACTGTTTTAAGCTTCAGTGCCTCAGGCTATTGCCACATGGATGCCTTTGATGCCGGGTGTAATTACTAATACTCAAAAAGTACTATTCTAATCTGGTGCTAGAATACTTCGTCATTTCAACAATGCAAAACCTAACTGAGTTCTTTAAAAATGTTCTCATCAGGTTTATGCGGAACTCTGCGATACAAGCTAAAAAGCATCATGCTTGCAGTTAAAATTTAATGTATTACGTATTATTGACATTTTATTTCTTTATTTTTCCAAATCGCTTACTATTTATAAAATAACATTTAAAAGCCTCAACGTCGCAATCTTGGCCAATACCCATTAATTGGGAACGTGTCATATATTGTAGGAAAACAGAAAAACAAAACAAAGCCGCTGTATTGAAAAGCTTGACCGGTTGGAAGCCTTCTTAGAATAACAGCAGTGGAGAACGCGTAAGAAAAGCAATAATAATAATAATAATAATAATAATAATAATAATAATAATAATAATAATAATAATAATAATAATAATAATAATAATAATAATAATAATAATAATTTCATTATTTTTATTATTATTATTATTAATATTATTATTATTATTATTATTATTATTATTATTATTATTATTATTATTATTATTATTATTATTATTATTATTATTATTATTATTATTATTATTATTATTATTATTATATGAAAAACCTATTACTCCCAGGTGCAAAAACAGGTACTGAAAAAATTATGATACACGCTTAGGAAACAGTCGTGACAATTGGTAACAGTTTTAACGCAGTGAAGTAGACGATGCAGAAATCTTAGACGATAAAAGAAAGCAGTCTTGTCTTACCGATTTTCTAATCTGGGCAGCCGAAAGCCCTGAAAGACTTCAAGATAATGAAACCATCAATATAAAATAAGTCGGCGTTTGGTCTTGTGCTTCCGCATTCGAAAAGCGGCACAAAATCCCATTAAACAACGTGAGACGAACGTAAAATCCAGACAGCGAATGCACGCAGATCCACGCATATTAGTAGAGACATATCACACGACAGACAAAACTATATCTTTCAATCAAACAAGACGAATTTCTTGTCCGTAAGGCGGACGTTTCAGCCCAGTGTGCACTGAAATGACAAGTGATTATCCACGGCTGTGGAACCGATGTAAGATTTGATCGCGAGCGCATTGTCTCCGTAAGCACTCGCAATCTAGACGACCTGTTGCTGACAAGTAAGGCCTAATTTTATGTGTCACCTTCTAGTTCTTCACTGTTAGACAAACACATTGATCTTCTCGTGTCGGCGCACTGAGATAAATTTCTGAAGCTTAATGGAAGAACTTCTGATAATACTCGAATCGTTACCTCTCTGATCACTTCCCTTAAGACCTGCTTGCCTTCCATCGACCAGAGCTTACCAAGCCTTAATTATTATTCGATTGACACACTAATACATTAAAATTCAGTTTTTCCCCACATGACTGAGCATTTTTTACGTGCATGCAGAAGTTAGTTTGTTAACAGTTTCCGACTTGGTAAATGTCACTTTATACTGATGTATATTTCCTTACTATGTTCCTTCTTTTCTACTCATTTTCTAATCTGTGATTTCTATGTATTTGTTACATGTGTGCCCACTTCTGCCATAACCTTCACGGGTGGCATTATATGTAAATAAAAATAAAAATGACATGATTGACATGACCGCATTTGATCGCAGTAAACTAACTGCAATCTCTTAGGGCAGAATACATAAGTGATTACACACTGACAGTCTGATGGAACAAGGCAGATTGATCGCAAAACTCAAAGTAATTGAGCCCTCGTTACTTGTTACGCACCAAATAATCCATCATATGTGTTTTCAATTGAGAAGTGACTTTTAAAGACAAACTGCGGAAAGTCGAACTTGGGTCTTTCTTTTGTTTCACGGTAACGCACACTGTAACGCAACCACGCCTCGAAACCTCGGTGACTCGTGGGCCATGATTTCACCCTGTAGCGGCAAGCCCCCGACTCATTGCCTCACGTTTACCTACATTGAAGTATTCGTAGACGGAGTTTTATAGCTGCTCATTCAAATGGTTTTCTAATTAATGATCCTCTTCAACAGGGTTAGGGAGTGATGTTCTTCAGTAGTCGTCACAACGTTGATTCCTTCAATAATTGATGGCGTAAGGCCTCGATCTGTTTCCCAACAGCTTGTGCTCAAAAAAAACGATGTCTACTCTTCAGACAATGCATTTCCAAGCACTGACTCTGTTTCCATGGTGCACGTTGTTCATCTTTGTGTGTGTGTGGGGGGGGGGGGAAGGCAATAGCTTTGTTGTTAAATGGTGGATTTTATCGAAAGATGTGCGTTTTACATGATAACCCTTGGTGGCAGCACCGTCATTGCTCAACTGTTGCGGCCGCCTTTCGGTGCTTTGAGTGGTCCCGAATCCGCACTCTCTCAATCACGTCCTGGATGAATGCTGTCAACAAAAAGTGATTACTTTCCCGGCTCTAATCTTCACTTGCGCATGAGTACTCCATGAAATTTCTGTATGCACGGGTTCTTACGAAAAAAATGTGTCTCAGGACAAGGGCCATGTGAAATTTTCACTCATCAGTGAAGAGAACACACTCTTAATACATATACAGCCAAGCCTACAGAATTCGTTACCAATGTGTCTAATCGGGCACATTTGCGCACTCAAAAAACATCAACAAGTGCAAAGAATAAAGCTCAGTAAGTTGAAAGAGGTGTCAAATGTAGTTGCTCAGAAATGAAATTTATAAGGCAAACTGGCTGGGCAAAAACAAAAATATTCTATATATGCAGTTACACTCACATTATATGGGTTCACTTATATCCCTTCTATAACGAGAAAGTTGGTTATATATCTGGGACATGCGACTCTTTTTGTTGAATTTAACATCCCATCCATGCCTTTTCTTTCGCAGCACACTTTACACAATTCGACAAGTGATCAAGCGCAACCAGTATGTGTCTTGCAAGTCGATGAAACATTGAACTTAATAGCTCTGCTATTCTGAAAATTAGATCTTACAGAGCACAAGTGTGAGTTTGTGAGTGATTTTAAATTTAATTCTTCAGATGTGGATGATGCGTTCGCAGTATCGTTGTGTAATGCCTGTATGTTGCTCTCTGCGGATACTCACTGATAATCGTTCGTGGCTTCTGTTCATATTTTCTGCATTGAAACAACTAACGAAAGGGCCCTTTTAACAAAAAAAAAACTCGCCAAGATTGTCTTGATGTTCTATACCAAGTTTCTTTGTGAAGAAATTTGACAAATTTGTGCGAACAAAACGCTGTAGTTTCTAGAGCAAATGTCCGAGGCTTCACGCACTTTGTCTTTTCTTGTTGGTGTTGTATCAGATGCAAAATAATGGTGACGCTTTGCATTTCCACTAATCGGTACGTTCATCACCAGGTTATTTATTTATTTATTTATTTATTTATTTATTTATTTATTTATTTACAAAATACTGCAGACCCATTTAAGGGCCCTGGCAGGAGGGGCAAATATCATAACATTGCACATAGGTGTAAAACAGCAAGAACAAAAAAATTACATCATATACAAAAGATACAACAACATAGGTCATGGTTAGATACGCTCAAGTGCCTCTACAGAGCTGGTTAACAATTGAGATAGGCAGCTCCAGTCGTTTGTGGTTCGAGGAAAGAACGAGTATTTGAAAATGTTTGTTCTGGCGAAATACTGTGTTAATGAATGAGTTTGTCGATGCCGGGTTTGTCTTGTCGCAAGCGGTTTCAGACACAAATCACGGTTTACTGACAGCTTGTTGTTATTTGAAAGAAAAAGAAGTTTGAGCCTGTGAGTTTTACGAAGTTTTTCAAGTGTGGTATACTGTTTTCTTTCATAAGGTTTGTGGGGGAATCAGTTCTTCGGTACTTGGAGTAAATAAAACGTACCGCTTTGCGTTGGATTAGTTCGAGAGCCTCAATGCTTCTTTTTGTGTATGGGTTCCAGACGATTGAGGCATATTCCAATGAGGGGCGTATAACAGACAAATAAGCTAGTTCTTTTATAGTAGAAGGAGCATGCTTTAGTTTGTGTCTCAAAAGACCAAGTTTACGGAAAGACGATGCGCAAATATTAGAGATGTGCTTATTCCAGCTGAGGTCGTTTGTTAGAGTGACACCAAGGTACTTATACTCAACAACCTCAGCTAGTGTCTGAATAACAGATTGATATGTAAATGGTAAAATATTTTTTGTTGGTTACTCGCATAAAGACGGTTTTGTCTGTGTTGAACCTCATCTCCCATTGCTCGCATGCAAAGATATTTTGGAGGTTAGTGTTTAGTAAGACCTGGTCGTTATAGGAAGTTATTTCATTGAACAACACACAATCATCAGCAAACTGTCTGATCTGAATCGGCGAATAAACAGTATCAACAATGTCATTATTATAAATTAAAAATAATAAAGGCCCAAGTACGCTCCCTTGGGGAACCCCAGAAGTTACATGGAGCGGGTCAGAGCAATTACCGGCAATGCTTACAAACTGAACGCGTTAAGACAAATAGGAAGAAATCCAGGAAATTATAAATTCTGGAAGGCCAATTGTTTTCAGTTTTTGAATAAGCTTATCATGAGGAACAAGATCGAATGCCTTCGTGAAATCCAAGAAGATGACATCAACTTGGCCTGCCTTATCTAAAATTTGTGAAAAACTGTGCACAACAGAAATTAACTAAGTTTCTGTGGAAAACCCTTTCCTGAAACCATGCTGAACATCTGAAAGTATGTTATTTTCATTAAGAAACGTTATATTAAATTTAGCTATGATATCTTCAAGCACTTTGCAAGACGAAGACGTTATAGAAATTATTAGACGATAGTTTGACACCAAATCTTTATCACCCTTTTTGTGCACTGGAGCATTGCGTCCCAATTTCCAGTCACGAGGCAAGCGGCCGGAATGGATGGAAGCGCGGAAAATGATTATAAGGAATTCCGATAGCATTATGGCATATCATCGTAAAAAAGTGTTGGGAATTTGGTCAGGACCGGTCGAAGTTTTAGTTTTCAAATTCAGGAGCAACGAAACAATACCGAGTAAAGATAAAATATATGGAACAGCGTCATTATTTCGAGAAAATTGGTCCAGTGGCTCGTTAGAGGCAGAAAAAACGTTATAGAAGTACAAATTGAAATGATTGGCAATAGTTTTCTTGTCGACAATAGTTTCTCCTTCATGTGTAATTTGTTAAACACACTTGGTCTTTTTGCTCAAAAAGTTCCAAAATTTTTGTGGGGCAGACGTAATAAACTTGGTAGACAGCTTGTGACAGCTCGTGACAAAGGCAAGGTTAGCTTTTCCGAACAACGAAGTTGGAAGTACTTTTTGTAATTCTGCTTTGTTGGCTTATGCTTACGAGTAACGAAAAAGACAGCACACAACTAAGAGAAAGAACACACCAACTCACGGTTGGACTACCACTCACGTCAAGTAACTGTAGTTTCCTTATATACGTTCACTGCCTTTTTTAGTTACCGAACATATTTAGTATAGCACACCTGGAAAAGGTCTACGAAGAACAATGTACTTTGTGCATTGCTATCTCAATGACACGTGTGATTTACTAACCACATGAACCTCTGACGATAAGCAGTGCGTTGAGCAAATGATTCAAGCACGCACCACATTTCTTGCAGACCACATATTCGACCTTCGTCGCCATTGTCTGGTGTTGAACATCGATGACACCAATGAACTACTCCTACCATTCTGCACAACTCTGGAGCTCATCTTCCGAAAAGGAATCAATGGTAAACTTATGTAAACTGGTTGTTCTCAACGGCCTGCACTAGCACGGCACCTATGGTCTTTGTGGGACACATGTAGTGGACCTTCTATGACAGATTGCGTTGTTTCTGATGTGCACTGCTCTCTCCCTGAATGGATCCTCTCTCTGTGCATGTGTGTTTGTGTGTGTGTGTTTGAGTGTGATTGAGAAGTTTCTAACAAACATGCTGGTATGTGCTATGTTCCTGTGAGGGAGTCCAAAAAGTAAGAATAACTTTATTTGGAGGCGGATAATACTATCGAGCGTCAATGTGTGGGTGCGTGGCGCTGTCTCTATTCGGCAGGTGAAATAATTCTATAAAAAATACGTATACTAAGAACACCTTCTTTTATTCTACTTTCATTTCCTTTACCGCAGGCTGCTAAAGTCAACACTATTGCTTCGTCAAGTTCCGTTCATTTGTAAATTGTTGCGATAATAGAACGTTATGTAGCATGAGATCACGTAACGAGTCCATGTGTTTAGGTAGCTGCGAAATATATTCACATAAAGTTACATTCGTAAATTAATTTATACAGTGATCCTGAATAGACCTTGACAAATGCACACAAATATCGTTTCATTTGACTCAACAATCACGTGGTACGGGATTCCAACACACGACAATCTTTCTTTATGTGTTGTTTGCCACCAGAACTGACCACAAGAGCAGCACGTCGCGCCACGAAGACCAATCAGCCGACAACTCAAACAACATCTAGACTTGACGTTCCTGATCAGTTGTGTTCAATATGGCAAGTCTAAATCAGCTAATGAGAACTTTATAAGTGAATCGATACTACATTGGTGTTTTTAAAAGGCTGGCGTCAAGTGGTTTTCCTTTCCATGGGCAAATATTTACGTTGTGAAAACATGCTGAATTGATTTTTCCATATCCAGGCCAAATGAGTTTTGCGCTGTTGAGCTATTCGTATTCGCACTGTGAATTGCTTACCTTCCGGTTATTGTCTTGTTCTCAAAAATAGCACGGAATTCAATCATCATCCACGCCCAAATATGCGTTTTTTCGCCTAAAGTTCATAGAACGACAATACCAGGAAGGCGCTGATCCCATGTTCGAACTCAATTGTAGGAAAAAGTACTCAAGTGTGACATTTTGCTTCGGAGAAATATGCGCGCATTTACTTCATAATAATAAAAATTGATAGGGTTTAATGCCCCAAAACCACGATGTGATTATGATACACGCCATATCGGAGTAGTTTGACGATTATGGTTACCTGAGGTCCTTTAACATGCAGCTAAATGTAAGCAAATGGTCCTTAAACAGTTTTGCCTTCATGGGAAGTGTGGCAGCTGCGGCCGAAATTTGATTCCCTGACCTGCGGTTCAGCAGCCGAGAACCTTAACCTCTTGATCACCAAGACGGGCGTGCGCGTTTCTTTCACAGCATCGTTTTGAAACGAACTGAAGATAATACTTCTCTTAAATGAGCCTTTCTTATCACGGGCTTTTTCAAAACTGGTTCAGCATATTTTGAGCGGGGGACTTTCAGAGCAATACAGCACCCTGCAAGAGTACCACTTTTGCACTCAAGCACTGACAACACGTCTTCAGACGCGTCTGAAAAAAGAAACATAGCCACAGGTTGCTTCACGTATTGTACCAAGAATATAATATACTTCAAGTGAAAGCAAGCACGTTCTTGTCTGATTACAAGAATTGAGCAAATGCCACTCGCAGGGAATGTGCACACGAAGATGCACCTGAAAAAGTGAATGCACAAGTGCGTGCCTTAAACCACTTAATGATGCAACACAAACAATAAAGCAGCCACCTAAAAAGCAAGAGGCTTCGATCGAAAGTACGAACAAAGAGCACTTTAAGGGAAACTTACACGGAACGACAAATTTAAAAAAAAAATGTTCCCTCATCCCCGAAAGTAATCGTGAGGAATGTGAATGCATTGTGTAGCATCCATAAAGTCGTTTCGCACGCGGAAGCCTAGCGTTAGAAAAATTATTTTTGTTTTTATTTCTTACACCGTGCCGCAAATAGCGCAGTTCGCCAAACGCGGTCTCTTGTTTTTGTTTTTTTTTCTTGTCGCGAGAAACGTGGTATGCGTTTCCAGCTCTAGTAGCTAGTATTTATAGTTAAAAATACTATGAAATAAACAAAACAAACAGCGTTTTCGGCTCGGGGTTGGCGTTTCACAGCGGGGTCTCGGGCACACCTATTCGGAATTTTTCGAGAGGCTCCCAGGCAGTGACCGTCGGAGAGTGTGGCTCGAGCGGACGGGAAAGTGAGGCGCTGGGAGGAGAGAGAGCCAACGGCGAGACACATAGTGGGGGCTCCGGTTGCTAGGGGCGCGTGCGCCCGCAGCTGTTGCTATGGGAGAGAGCAGTGCACGAATTCCGACGGACACCTGACCATGGTGTGAGAATATGCAGGTGCTGTCACTCTCCCAGCAATGCGTTGAAAGTGAAATCTCGCTCGTACAGATATTGTTTGGGCCGTTATCAGTTATCTCCGAGCTTCATCGGTGCCTTCTTAGATGGCGCTACGACGGGCGGAGTCAGCCTCGGTCTTGGCAACACGCTCGACAGAAACGTGCATGCTGCTGATTCTGGGTCTCTGTTTGGGCATGTGTGACCACGTTGTTTTGATGCCGGATTTTTTTCGCTGGCGTAGTTTTAATACTATTCTATTCAAATTCGATTTTTTGAAAAGTTCTCGAACTGGCTAGAATGTGTTTTGTACTAGATTGCCGTTCTAGCTTTGAACTTTGCAAAGCGTGTGCCTCTCTTCAAAGTGGCGTCTGACAGTTTACGTCTGATGGTGACCACTGACATAAATATCTGAATTCGTATCGCAACATCTAGTCACGAACAACTGCATTGATTTAGTGTGCTGTATATGAAATACTTGCGTGGTTGAAAGATTGATATATTTGGTAAAACAACTGCATTGTTGTTGTGTTCTTGATAAAGAATACATGCACGTTTGAAATATTTATTGATATCGCCTTCACTTTTAACAAGCGCAAGTGCGCTTCAACGCTTTCCTATTTATATGAAAGCAGTGATACACATGAAATGTTTTTCTGGTGCAGTAGTGATTCTGTTCACTTTACATGTAATAATTTTTGTTGGGGGTCTGAACAAAGCAAGGCTGCACCATAAATATCCGAAAATATTGAAAACAATATTTTTGTATGGCGTAAGTCAGGTGTCTTGCATTGCTACTACGTCGGGATTTACCTGATAAATAGGCAATACACAGTTCTCTCCTGACAGCTGCTATCATGGCTAATTTCCATCTTATCCAGTAATACTACTTGAATCGAGGTAGAAGGTTCCGATAAAGTAGGCGTTTGATCTCCCTGATGTTCCCGCTGCTGCGCTGAATTAGACATTTCTGCTGCTACTGATGTTATTGCGCAAGTTGTCAGTTTGGTCGTTGGTGCTGCAGCATTTTGAAGTAGCTGCGTCACTTGAGCGCTAAACACTTGGGAGACACACCCACAGTTCTGACTATATGATCCAGCGCCTTCGACATTGCGTTTTTAACTGTTGATTCAACAAGTTGCAAGCGTGCTGCCTCATTCAAATAATCTTACCTTGTATCAAGACCAGCATATGCGAAGATCCGACTCTTGACAACAGCAATGGCTTCTCGTCATGAACATTTTTGCCTATAAAGTGTTTTTCTAGCAGCTCAATTTCTTTTGACCTTGCCTTACAATTCGAGTAATCAGCCGGATGGTCTTCTCCACAGAGACAGTACTTTACTAGTGCACGTATTCAATGGAAGGGTTGTCATCACCACAAGCACGGCATCAGAGCTTGATTTGGAAACCGCTATGCTATGGCCAAAGTGCCATTAGTAACGGCACTGAAAAGGACAAGAACCCAAGCGCTCCACCCAAACTGAGTGGTCATATTTTCAACTCAAGTACACAAGAAATGCCGACAAAGGTGGCATACACTAATCCTGCGGGAACTTCCTCACCAATCACTACGCCATTACACCTGTATACGGCTTTGAAATCAGCATCCATCCGGCAGCTTCTTTAGAGTCTCGGTTGGTGACTATCAAGAGTAAACTCCTCCAACAATTCTCATTTTAGATCACAAATGAGGTGTCATGAACACACTCACAAGAACTGAAACCATGCCTTGCACTTTAGGAGGTCCACGACACATGAGAGATCTCATGGCCTACATGCCACACCACCTCTCCCAGGCTGACGAACGTCGCTTATCAACTGAAAGTGCGTTGTGATGGCCCAGAGCTTCACCTGGGCAGCTTTTCAGATGTTGAGCCTGATAAATCCTCACTCGAAGAAGGCACCAGTGGAACAGCGATGCTGCTAAAATCTGGCAGTTCTTATAAACTTATCATGAATCAGCGTCACTAAGCAAAACATTGTGTGAAAGGCTAGGTGAAGCAAATAAAGAAATCAATTAATTTTGAAAAATAAAATAATAAGGCTACTTTCCAAAAAGCTCATTGCTTTTTTTCAAAACTTTGGATGTTGCACACAGAGGTTCTACTTCGACATCACTCGAATTCGTTATCGCAGCCTTGCAGTGTACATGCTTCAGGAGAACTTCCGTTTGGCCCATTTCGTGCTTACTGTTCGACTTCTTGACTGCACGAGAAAGACAAGAGAGAATTACGACGACACGAGCAGTGCTGCCCATGTACTCGCACTTACCTTTGGTGTCGTCTTATTAGTGTGGTAAAGAGGACGAACTATTACAGAAGACAGTTGAAGAAGTGGAGTTTATTGCTAAATATTAAGCGACGCTACATTCTATCTTCATTGTCCATACACTATAAGCCTAATAAGCGAAGGTATATGTCTCCAAAAGCTAGTCTTCAATATTGGATGGCAGCATCATTGAACAACCGCCTGGGAAAGCCTGCACTGTGTGTAACCTGGAAACCCTGTGCTGTGGACGAGTAAAAACTAACAATATACAACTAAGAAGTTAGTTGACCATTCGGTTATTACGGTTATTAGAGCTTAAAATTCGGTTAATAGGTTCCTTTTTGACGCACACAGCTGCGGCTGGACTTTCCAAGCTGCTTGAACATTTTAGGAGGGAGAGGTACACTAGTTAATAATAATAATGAAGCAATTGATTGCTGGGTGGGGCCCTTTTGCTAAAAGCAACCTCTTAGGAACAGTCTCTAGGGTTCCATGTGGCATCAGAGCGTAGACGTTTGGAAACAGCTCGTGGTATTGTAAAAATGACCGCTGAAATCTTTTCATTTTGCCCTGTTAATTTGTCTTGTGGCCTCCGTGAAGATGCATCAAAGACCTGGAATTATTACATCCAGTTTAGTTCTGTTCCGTACACTGATAATACCGCACATTTTGTCGTTTTCACTCCGTCTACCTTGGGAATCATAAAAGGTACACACCACATAAGCCCATGAATATACACACAATTTGAAACGTACGCTTGTATGCAAGGAAATCAGAATTGAAAACAGGCACTCACTTTGCAATAACCCTGCATGATTCTGCAGGGTTATTGAAGTGTTGCAGTTATTGCATGATTGCAGTTAGTGCATGATTCTGCAGTAATAGTGTGGGCAGGTTTCGGGCGAAGTTGAACTTGGCCTTGCGTACTGCAATAGTATCCTTGTGTTGTCTTTTAACAGGAACTTGTACGAAATTCACACATAAATAGTACTAAAACTCAGACACTGCTTGAACTGCGAGTTCGACTTTATTCAGTAATGTTTCTTCTTTACAGTGCAAAAAAATACTCCCCTTGGTAGCCTGCGCCGAGACTACTGGAATGTGTTTTTCGCCATGCTGCGCTTGAAAAAGCAGGACAAGTAAGTGACGCAAAGTACGTTTTATTACATCCGATAGCTCGTAATACTATACATGGTTAAATGCGTAAATAAAATTTGCACAGGGTTGTGATCCCTCATTCCAGCTTGTGTTGCAAAGCAACTCCTTAATATCGAAATTTGCAGTTGCATCTATTTTTGGACATGCACATTACCTTCAGACACCTTTGTTGCTTTGACAGTCCGTATATTCGGCGGATCGAATCGAATTAGTCCTTATAGCTTCGAGCTACTAAGAAACGATCCCGGGTTCAATTCCTGGAGGTTAAAGTTGCATTTTTTTATTTCAGCGTTGATCGCAAAGCACTCGAGTACCATAGTTTGAAAAATATATATATATATTGCGTATATGTGTGTCGGACATAAGCACAAACATAAAGAATCGCGTGAAAACTTGAAAATAACTTGAAGAAGGGGAGACACCATATTTGTGGATTGCACGTTTCTTTGGAAGGGTTTGCAAAAGCTGAAAGTAACACGTAGTAACACATTACAAACAACAAGATTTCTACATTATCACTGAATATATTAATGCCACCTTATTTATGTGGACAATGTTGTTATTTTGGTTTGTGGGTTCAAAGTTCGGCAGGGACGTAGTAGTGTAGGCGACTTGGTCAAGTGGTTCGACAAAGCTCGGACGCACGTACTGCGAAATATCGTCTGCTCCACACACGTGCCACACAATCACCTGCAAAACAAACGCACTGGTAGCTGCAGCAGCCTCGATGCTTCCACGGTATGTACGTGGCAGAGGTCCAGCGATCACCTTAGCTATTAGCTAACGATGGACCTTGATCGGGATAATGGGCATTTGTGTGCCCTTTGGAAAGAAATTCAAATATATTCTGCACAGTTGCTCTCTCCAAACGTTCGTGTGGCGTGTCCTTTCATACAGAGGAAACCACGAGAGGCTTAAAAGGAACGTCGAAGTTCGATGCCACCACCCATTCAGGGGCCACAGAGCTTGCAATATAACAAGTGATTATTGGCAACTCGACGATATAGAACCATACTCAGTCGATCAAACTAGAAGCGTGGGCGACTGATACCCTTGTACATATCAAGTTGAAAAACGATGGAACTATGCCTCTCACGTGATGACGACAGATGACGGTCGGTCAGTGAGGGCGCCGTAACTAATACTAGGAGGAACAAACAAGTCCAGGACCTCGAAGGGCACACTAAATAGATGAAGCATGACAACATTATATTATCAGGCACGAAATGAGACGACCTCGTGAGTGCAAAGGGGGGGGGGGGGGTAAATTATTGGGTGGCACCTTCGTCACCCTCTTATTGTGCATGGCACAGTCCCAGTAGTGGTAGTACATGCCAGAGTCGCCGAAAATTGACTTACATAAAGATGCAATCAAATGCCTTTACAGTTATGTTTTATGTAGACCAGCACAGGTGCCTGGTTGATAGGCTCGCCAATTGAATGGTCACGTGCGGATACGTTTTCGTGCGTTGTTCCTTTTCCCCGTGGTGCACCTTTGCAATGGGTTGGAATTTGTGCTGTCTTGAGTTCCTCCGCGTGTCCGTGTTGGCACGCCACGTCTTAACAACTAGCTCGGCTGTCTGTTATTACAACGAGGCTACTCGATTTATGAGAATAGGTAAAACTTTCAGCGGATAATCAATAATGTGGACTGGAAACGTAATGAAACAAAGCCAGTATTCACAAGTAGGTGTTAGTCATTATACTCTGTGAAGGTAGGACACTTGCGATGCTGATTAGCACTTCAGACAGAGGTCGCATGGCGCAAGCCAGTTTGGTATCAAAAAGTTGGCTGTAAAGATCAGAAGTATAACGCAGTGGGACGTGTCAACTCGATATCAACGACTACATCACCATCAGAGGTTATATTTGAAAACGTTGAGTGGCAAAGTGCACGTGCTGGTGCATATTCCACCTTCGCAATGTGCGTTTTCTTATCGTGATTTCCGCATCGTCTTGGAGCTTCGTGACATAGTGTTTCGCGCTAACCAACACTGTTATATAGATATCTGGGGCTTAACGTCCCAAAACCACCATATGATTATGAGAGACGCCGTAGTGGAGGGCTCCGGAAATTTAGACCATCTGGGGTTCTTTAACGTGCACCGAAATCTGTAACCAACACTGTTGACATTCCCGTTGCTCCCAGGCACCTGCTGCTGCTTTGGAACTATTTGTACTCGTGCCATATCAACCGCAAAACAAGATTGGAATGCTAACTTTGACAGCTGCAGGTGTCTTTCATTGCACTGTGCTTCAGAGCAGATGCTGTGTTCTTTTATCAGTAGGGTTCACCACATATCATATGGTCTAGGTCAGGGGTCTCAAACACGTGGTTCGTGAATGCGGCCCACGGCAAGCACATGACTTACACCGATTCCAGGCAGGCTTACACCAATTCCGGTAAAATTGGCGGCGGTTTTAAACATGCGCGCATTGCTTCAACATCATTCTTACACGAGGAATATGAGCCTCACCTTAAGGCATACGGAGGACCCAGGAACATTGTGTGTTTTGCTAATTAATAGCACCCCAAGGCATGCGTGTCCTGTCAAAGTGGGGACATCGTAGCTGCTCATTACATTTCATAATGCTTCAGCATGCATGACAGCGGCCAGCGTGGGCAGTCTGAGAAAAATAACGACTTGCTGCACCCCAGACTCCAAGGAAAAAGCTGCGCCGATGAAGCTATACACACATGAGCGACGGCAGGTAGATACCCACATTTTTAAAACATCGCGAAAATAGAAGACATGAAATCAGGGCATACACTAACAGGCACTGGAGAAACGATTGGGTTTATTGCGCAGAAAAAATAAATACACATGGAGCGACTGCGAATGCATCCTAACTACAGATCGTTGTCTTTTCTTTCGAGCAGACTGAATTCGCCATCATGTAGACAGATAGATGGGGCGGATATGCAACCGCCATGGTTATTCTTAATGTGAAAGACACGTATGATCTCACGTGAGCTTCGCTGAATGTGCCTGGAGAAGACATCTGCTATGAAACAGTTGTTTGCATACCCGAGAGCGTCAATGAGATTCTAAAAAAATTAAGTATGTGTACTTTTAATGTGTTGTTCTGGCGTAGTCTCTCGTTCAGGCAGGTGCTAGTCTGTCCGATATCTTTTTTCCACAAGTTAGCGAAATGTTATATAATACATCACAAGCACGTGGTACAAAACGGGTGCAATGTCTGACGAAACACAAGATCTTCCGTAACTGGCTATTCTTCCACCTGTTCGTCACATGCTTTTCCAAATTTACCATGAGCAGAAAAAAGATTTGCTTCATAGCCCTTCGCAATCTTTCTGAACCTCTGCGAAATCCCATGGACATATGTGCCAGTATAACCACTCATAGGTGACATCGCGGAGCCAGAACATTACCTAAAATAAATGGAGCAGCTTCTGTGTAAAGCACACAATCTTTATAAATACTAGTCGAATTGATCTACAGTTAAGCTATCTGACTACGGTGAAAACACATTTGTTCAATGTGCGTCAAAGGCTGTGCGATAATTTGCGATTTCAAAATATCACTCATTTGGCGATGACACATTTTCTGTATTGACTATATACGTAGTGTGCCATTACAATGCAAACGTTCACGCATGTAGAAAATCAGTCTCAGTGAGCGCGTACATCGACAGTCATTTTCAGTGGCACTCTGAAATGGTTAGAAGCAGCGGGTAAAATTGCTATCGAACAGCGTCTGATTGCGTCCTATTGTATTGATAGTTTCTAAGCAATGAGGACTTCTTGAAAGTTTAATATTTATATATTTTTACCTATCAATACATTTAGTTATTAATGGTTGCACTCTCAGGGCCTGAAGACGTCACAGAGGAGAGGTGGATACATATATATGAAAGGAACATTACGGAATAATCAAGAAAAAATGTGACAGGAACAAACTGATCGGCGAAAACTTAGAGAAGAATTAAAGCAGCAGTGGTAGAACGCAAGAACGTTATGACGAATGCGAAAAAATGTTATACAAGCAGTACCAAGCGTGTATAAAATTCACAAAAGAACTATCGTTTTACTTGTCAAACGATGCACCTTCTGGGTAAGAATGAGTCATGAAATCACATAGTGCGATAAGATAAAATCATAGCTTTATCGCGGTGATCAATGCGATTTGACATGTACAGCCATCAGACTCTTTAACTCGAACACTCCGACGCTTGCCCAGGGCTCGCTCAGACTGAGGTCAGTGCCACGAAGCGTTGAACATGATATGCTTGCAGCAGTTAACAGTAGATGGAGCGTGAGTCAGTTTCACTACTAAATTTCTGTTGCCGACCTGCCTGACCGGCGGGTCAAATCCACTCACTTGGCATCCTGTTTTGCCGAGTTTCGTTTGTGGCTACGTTGTCGCGCGCTCATCGCGTTCATCGAACCATTGCATGCGACAGCTTACTCAGGTCTCGAGTTTGAATGTGCAGCTGCTGCTCAAAAGAAATCACATGTATATAAAGCAAAGCGAACGCGCATTGAATGCGTTCGTTAAAGCTTTACAATAAATAAATCTGAAATATGGTGGCGTTGTTCATGTTGTTTCATTAGTTTAAGACAACGAGAATTGAGCTGTTCGTGCATTTTAGTGTGTGCCTTCCTGTTAAGGTCGCGCCGCACGGAAGATGTGGTCGCGGAGTGCAAGATTTCTTCATGCAATAATTTCTGAGGTTCAACGTATCTGCGGTTTAACGTTTTATGCGATAACTATGCAAGAAAATTGCTTTGATTGCGTTGTATTCATGTGTTTTTCTTGCTAAGAACACACAACAACATTCCGCTCCAAGCCCACATCTTTTGTGCAGCTTGAACCAAACAGAAAGGCACTCTCTAAATTGCGATAAAACTTTAATTGACCCTGTCTGCAAATGAATGAATCAAAAAATGTACAACGACCTGCCGCGATGGTCTAGTGGCTAAGGTACTCGGCTACTGACCTGAAGGTCGCGGCATTGAATGCCAACTGTTGCGGGTCCATTTTTGACGGAGGCGAAAATTCGGTAGGCCTGTGTGCTCTGATTTGGGCGCTTGGTAAAGAGGCCCAGGTGGTCGAATTTCTCGCAGCCCTTTACTGCGGTGTCTCTCATAATCATATTGTGTTTTTAGGACGTCAAACCCCACATATCAATGATTTCAGATTTGATTACTGTGCAATATTTAAAAACGCCATAACATGGCCACGGTTTGCTCTACTTATTCTCATACATGTAATTTCTTTAGAGCAGCATATGCGAGTCGTAACTCGAAAGGTGCGTAAGGTGTCGGAAGCAATGGTTCATTATCGAGATAAGTTTACGTAACGAGTGCCATGGACGCACGTGTGTTAACGCAGCCACGAGCGAAACGGTGCGAAAGTGGAATACCAAGTGCGTGCATTCAATCCACCGGTCGGACAGGCTGGAAACAGACATTTACACATAAAACCTACGCGCACCCCATCTATTCTTAAATGTAGCAAACATATCATTTTCTATGCTTGGTTGCGCTGACCGCACTACAATCGAGCCGTGGCTACGCGTTGGAGCGTTCGAGTTAAATGTGCTCACGGATGTATGTTAAAAAAAACGTTGCTGATTTTCCTGTGTAGGAATCGGTATAATACGAAAGGGAAACGTGTCTTTTGTGAGGTAGTTGTGCATTTATTGAGGATTCTCTCAGCAACAGCAACAAGTCGCAACATCACGTTAAGAAGGGCAAGCGGCTCAGAACTTGCAGCGCACACCTCAAGCACAAAGCACGCACGAAATTTCCATACGCAGAGAGCGCGGACTGACAACTGCCACAGCTCGACACTTTAAGCGCGTTGTTAAAACAGAAAGAAGGACGCGCGAAATCAGCGCACGAGTATACACAGTACCGATATGGGGGGTTCAACGTTTCAAAACAACCATATGATTATGAGAGACGTCGTAGTGGAGGGCTCTGTAAATTTCGACCACCTGGGGTTTTTCAACGTGCATCAAGATCTGAGCAGACGGGCCTACAGCATTTTCGCCGCTACCTAAAATGCAGCTGCCGCAGCCGGGATTCGATCCCGCAACCTGCGGTTCAGCAGCCGTGTACCTCTGCCATTAGACCACCATGGCGGGGCAAATATACGCTGGACAAGCGCGAACTGTCACAATTCTTCCTGCGTCGTGTGGGAGCAGCACGCTCCTTTCGTAAATGCTGCTGCGGCAGTGTGCGAAGTGACCTTCATCCTCTCCCGAATAACGAGTCTGATGAACGCGCGCTCAGACGAGACCACGCTCTATCGATGCGACGACTTATACCGCGCGCCCAACGAGCACGTCTCGCCATCTCCTCACTGACCAAGATAGCGCACTAAAATTTCGAAGTCCTGAGGACTGCCAAACGGGGTATAAATGACTTGCCATTAGCATTGTAGAGAACGTACGCTCCGTGGCGCGGTGGTTAGCGCTGCGTGCTAACTATCACGAGGTTGCTGGTTCGATTCTGCATGACAAGTATTTGCCTTGACGTTTTGAATTACAAAGCATTCTTTATCGATTTTCAGTGACTTCGAGCGTATCTATATATCTAGCCGCTTACGTTTGGGTGCTCTCGAGGCCACCCCTTTTACTTGGCGTGAACCAAAATTAGCATGGAAGAGTGAGATGCTTTAGCGAATATGACGCGTTGGTCAAACTTGAATAATGTCACATCCTGTCGCGTACGTCGTCACGCACTTCCTGTCAGACAGTGGCACATAGCAACAGGCGGGAATATGCCAATGGTACGCGAATATGTGACACAGTATCTTAGTATCTACCCAAGAACGACGAGAACACACGTCGTCAAATTAACGCGTGAGTGTTGAGCATTACCCTACATCGGTAGCATCGATCACACGAAGGCATTGAATTATTGTCAGTGTTAAGAAACACCTAATATAGGCAGCGTTTACCCCCCCCTTCCGCACCCCACGAATGCAAATATTAAATTGCAGGGTTCCAGGTGGAAACGAACCCAAACATTCTGTGTTGGCAGTCAATTGTTCTACCTAAGAGCTACACCAGGTCTCTAAACTACTTTTCAAATAGACGCTAATCTTCGTGAAACGTAAATAGTGGTTGCAGTTCTGGCTACCCTATTTTATAAACATTCAATATATACTCTTTAGAAACAGCCATCACGTCCAGTTAACGCCAATTGTGGTTAGTTGCCATTTCGCGAGCATCAGCGCTTCATAACAGCTTCAGGTGTTGTTAATCTGCATGCTCCTGTTGACATGGTTGCCGAAGTGCAAACAAGTGGTTATCTAAATATCTACAACTCTTCAGCGTATGTCTGTGCGTGCTGCATTTGGTCATATATTTAGCGTCATTTCATGACGTGCCACTCAATAAAAAAATTGCAGCACGGTCTCCTTCCCTCCGCAGGCTTCGCATAACGTCGATTCCGAAGTACGTGCGATCTGCCATATTTCGTAAAAACGATAGTCTTTCTTGGGTATTATTGACGCAAAAATTTGGGTCTGTCTGCCTGTCTGTCTGTACATTTCTCTGTATGTCCACCCTTAACGGGTGGACCCATTCGCACTGGCACCAGCCCATACCCAAACGGCCGACCCCTTCCGCAGCGACCACCAATATTTCTGAAGGTTCAGTGTTCATACTTGTGCGATTGTCAATTAAGAAGCAATTATTGCACATATCTGAGGCACCATAACAACAAGTCAATATGATATATGTGTATTTTTTTACTATAAAAGGCATACATAAGTAATTCTAAGGACCATTGCGTTTATTACGCTGCGCTGATCATTAAACGCTTGCACGAAAAGGCAAGTGTTTCCAACGCTTTTCTTAGACGACACAATGGTGGCCTCTACCCATTGCCTTGCGTTCTACACCTTATTACCTCAGAGAAGGGCACGCATGGCGCGCGCCTAGTTTTCCAGGGTAACTGCCAGATAGCGCTCATGTCTCACGTGTCACGTGACTTGGTGCACTCATTATCCTCCGCTACATGCTTGAGGCACTCTAACGCAGCGCCTCCAGAATACAGTTCCCCGAATTTCTTGCGTAGAGCATCAAATACACGTTTTATTCACTTTCTCCCGATGCAAGACTATCGTCTTTCGACATTTGCTGTGTACCATGCAGATACGGGGCCATTTTTTGTTTTTCTCGGGACTTTCTTAGTATATATTTTTCTACGGTACCTGTATGACGAAAGTGCGTCAGCGGAGCCGTGGTGTACCCAGGCATAAAATACCTTCGTGTTAAAAAATGAGTTTAATATTGTTAACAGCAAAAGTGGTCTTGACGCCTTACCACCTCAGCCGATTCAATCTGCTGCACTTTGTTATACCCGGGGCTCAACTGTAAAAGATACCCCGGTTCACTCGAATATGACACTTGCGGAAGAAATGTGGAATTCCGTGTACTGAACGCCGCTGCAAAATAGATAACATTTATTGTGTGTTCTGTAGAGAAGGCAAGGACCCTAGCCAAAATAATCGCTGTTTAGTGCAGCCCATTTTCCTGAGTGCCTAATAATTTCTTCTCAAGCGCTGTTTCTTTCTTCGCTTGTCCAGGTTACCACTGCGGCTGGCTACGTCTATTCAGACCGTCAAAGACTTCAAAAAAGTGAGCGTGCAATTTTAGCAACTTTTTTGCCTTTGTCCTGAGAAATTCCTTGATATACCTGCGGGAGTATGCCTGCCGTTATGTAATAAAGTTTGGGAAGAATGCTGAGTTGTGTTTGTCAGAGACGCTGCCTAGGACTGCAAGGAATAGAACACAAATGTTACGGCGAACAAATGTATATACAAACAGAAATGAGCCCGACCAAGAAAGTTACAAAGTAAGAGCTAGCAAGCTAATGTACAGAGCATTTAGAAAGTCGGTTCAAAGAAACACCACGCTTACGCAATGGGCCATGGCTGCGTCGTGGATCGTAGACACTGTCGGACGAGAAGGGCTGGGCTGGTTGTCGCAGTCAACGTGTTAAGATGTTCTATTCTTGTTAAGATGCCGTGTTAAGATGCCGTGTTAAGATGTCTGCAGATATAGAAGAAGCAGTGAAGAAGCCATGTAACAGAGATCAGATTTTTCTCTTTTTTTAAAACTTTGGACACATTTCTTAAAACACCTGATATAAAGTTCAGCTTTTTAGTGAACTGAAGATTATTGCCAATATGTTAATCGGGCAAAACACTTTGATGTCCGAAAAGCACAAATAACCAGTCTACTCAGACTGGTTTTCCAACTTGTGTCAGAGAAGCACGAATACAGTCTACTCAAAGAGAATTCATTAAAATCAAGTTTCTTATTTTATTTACACAAAAATGAACCCTTGTTTTAAAACAATTTCGCACGCAGATGAATCAGGAATCAAGAAATATAGTAGAATTGTACAAAGACCAAGCAGAAGCACGAAGCACAGTAAAAGAACACGACAGAGCAGGCTGACACTTAGAGATGATAAAACAATGCTTGAAATGCCAATATACACCTGCCGTTTCAAGCACTGTTTGATCATTTGTAAGCGCCAGCCTGTCTTGTTGTGTTTTTTCTCTGTGTTTCGTATTCCCCACAGTTTTTATTTTCTTTGCAATCAATTCGACAAGTACTAACTAGCCCACTCCATCACCCTTATGTCACAGGAATCAGTCATGCACTATGTTTTTAACACTTGTGCCTGAAGAAATGGGCTATTGATATATATATATATATATATGTGCTACCTGTCACGAGAGAAATGTGAAATTTCTTTCTGCCTGTCGTGTGGAAACGAACGTTTTGCAGGTGAGAACGTCGCAAGGGAAAGGTCGACTCCTGCTCCGGGTATTGCTCAAGCGTCGTCTGCTGAGGACAGCCGTCGCGTGTCTTCGAGAATCACCGGGCCTTATTGCCGTGAGTTTTCTCGTTTGGAGCATGACAATTTTGTACTCGTCGACACTATATCTTGGCATTTTAGCGACGCTTCGAAGGCATGGCTTCCATGCATTCGTGTCAGTTTCCAAGTTGTCTGGAAGCTTCTGGCCAACTTGGGTTTCGCTCGCTTCCATCGTAACGCGTTCACAAAATTATGAACTCCAAAAGAGTGAATGGGAGAGACGTTTCGATGGTTTATTGTATATTTTTGTGTCATACATCGAGTATAAGTTCTTTTGAGAACTAAGCAGCCCGTTTGCGGCCACACACAAACCCACTAAAGTCGCGGCAGTGTTGTACGTAACGGCGTTCAAAGGAATGACCTTCCAGGAACTGGCTTTTTTTCAAGAACGAAAGAATGCCACCATCTCGATTAGGATTGGTGCAACTGTATCGGTAACGCGGTAAGTTTACGCACGAATTCTTTGTAAACGGTACTTGGCATTGAACAGGTGGAAACAAGCAGCAGATAATGCAGCACGGGATGGACTGGCGACTGTGTGTGCTGCAACAATCTACCAGTCCCCTGTCCCTTGAACATCTGCATCCTGGTTTTCACTTTAGGTCGCCATCTGGGAGCGCAGGAAAGTTCACAATGCCGTCACGAACCACGTGTGGAAAGAACATCTGATTAGTTTCCATATCAGAATGATCTAGTCCGACAGCTATCAAAGGCTGTTCTGCAGTGTTGGCAAACCTTGTAGAATTTTTACTTGACACTTGAAAAAGCTGGAGGCCCATTGTAAGGCTGCCGCCAAAAAAGCCTGCACTATTTGTAACTTTGGTGACTTTTTCGGTCGGCCGACTTACAAGTACCTTTGTGGCAGTGAGTGTGCGTGTCTTTGTGTGCGTGTGGTGTATAGTTGTAACTTTTTGTTGTTGTGTGGTGTATGTTTGTGGTGTATGTTTGTGTGTGTGTGTGTGTGTGTTTGCGTGCGTGCGTGCGCTTCCTGGCGGTTCTCCAATGCGTCCGTATGAGCTTGTCGGCATAGTCGAGGCACCTGCATGTGGTTACAGGGTGTCTTCAAAAGTTGCCAATGATCATCGCGAAACGGGTTATACGCGCATAGGACGGAGGAACCAATCACAACGCTTGATGCACAGAAAGTAAGTAAAGCACCGACGCCCATAATCCCATGCAGGGACATCCCAATGTGCTTGAGTGTCTTGGGCCCTAGCGTCATAGTGGCAAATCTACACTCTGAAATTCTATCCCTTAGAAATGAACCCCCTTGCTGTGTCAGTGTACGCTTCGTACGTTTATGAATGTTTTATGTTCACGCGCTCACGGACTGTAAACCTTAACCTAGTTCCCGGTAGTGTTTTTCTCGTCACGTGTACTTTACCTGCTCCATGCCTCAATCGTCTCTTCAGTATCTCGTGCATGCTGCCAGCAGCCTACAACAAATTTGTCTTTAACACTCGGGTAAGCAGATGGCAGGGAAGAGGACCGAAACGTAATGGAAATAGGGGCCGCAGGCGCCTGTCCGATGCCGGCGACGGTTTTGTTTGGACAACCATCTATATAACATGTCAGATATCTCCACGGTTATCAATCTATAATATTTATTCTCATCATTCTCAACAGCCACCGCACCAATAATAAATATTTATTTACAGTACCTTACAGAGCCCTCAAGGGGCATTGTGTAAGGGGGGCGGTACAGATAATATGTTAGAAAAATACATATACGTAATATCTACACATACATAGGGAAATAAATAATATAATAGAAAATGCAGTTCTACTTATGAACATGTGAGCAAAATACATACTAGAAAAGTGAATTACAGTATGTGAAGGTGAAATACAAAAAAACTATTATGACAGTAACTACAACCTAGCAATATTGCGAAAACATCGGCAACAGCCCTAGAAACACTGATGATTACGAAGATGCGATAGAGCAGTTTTTGGTGCATAAGTATTTTTTAAGAGTATGATACAACTTTGTGTGGTCTTGTTCTGACGCAAGATCATCTGGCAGAGAGAGAAGAGAGAATAAACATTTATTAATAACAAATGCACACTGAGCCTTCTTTGGGTGCGGTTCTCAGTCCAGGGCTCCATTGCCTTGCGCGCCCCTGCGAGCACGTTGGACCAGCTGCTGCTTTTCCTGCCGGCGTAAGCTGAGCAGTGCAGACTCCCAAATCATCTGGCAAATCACTCCACAAACGAATAGCTCGTGGAAGAGCCGACTGGTTGAAAGCGTTAGTATTGCGACTGGTTGAAAGCGTTAGTATCACATGCGTGATAAGCTAAAGGTGTTATGTAGTCTGCTCGAAGTTTGATGTGCTAGATTAAGGTTAACAGATGGCATCGTGCTGGTGTGGATGAGTTTGTTAAATAGTAATAAAAGTGAGACGTCGCGGCGAATTTTCAGCGGCTCGAGTGCAAGGCTATGTTTAATCTGTGTTACGCTGGACGGGTAGCTGTGATTACGCGCTATGAATCGACTAGCTCTGTTCTGTATACATTCTAACTTATCTATGAGATATTGTTGATATGGTGACCAAATAGAGGATGGGAACCCCGGTTGAGGACGGATTAGAGCAAGATAAGCAAGTTTGCGCACATCGGAGGGAGCACTGTATAGATTTCGGCACAAAAAACCTAATGATCTTGATGTGTTGGCACAGATAGAAGTGATATGTGTGTACCATGAAAGTGTAGAAGTTATGTTTATGCCTAGGTATTTGTAATGATCAGTGCGTTCTACAATGCTATTATCAATTTTGTATTGGCTAATAAAGTTATCACGTTTGCGAATAAAGGTGATTAGTTTGCATTTGGAAACATTAAGTGTCATCTGCCATGTTTTGCACCACTCAAATATATGCTCGAGGTCTTTTTGAAGAGTTAGATGATCGCTATTGTTTCAGATGGGACGATAGAGAATGCTGTCATCGGCAAATATACGCATACATGAGGATACGTTGTCAGGCAGGTCGTTAATGTAGATGAGGAAAAGTAAGAGACCAAGTACACTGCCCTGTGGTACACCAGAGGAAACGTAACAGAGTGATGAGGAGTGATTGTTGGCGATAGTGAATTGTTGGCGGTTAGTTAGGAAGTTTCTGAGCCATGTTAGTGTGAGTGAATCAAGTTTTAGTGATGACAGTTGTAATATCAAGCTACAATGAGCAACAAGATTGAATGCCTTTGCAAAATCAAGAAATAAACAATCTGTCTGGCAATAAACATTAGAAGTACAACCAGAGTTACACTCGTGTTACACCCGCTGAGCCTGCCCTTAGCTCTACTACCTTGATTGACATAGTTCTTATTTGAGTGCAACATGGGAGAACCCTCATGTGCTTGATGGAACGGGTTCTCAGCATTGCCAATGAAATGCTCACGACAGAACGGAGTATATGGCAACATCGAGAAGGACCCCTTGCCAAGAGTGAATAAGGAAGGGAATAATAACTTTTGGTCATTACGGTAGATATAACGCGAAAACAGAATGACGACAAAGAGACAAGAAGGAGACAAGCGGCTCGCGTTATATCTACCATCATGTCATAGCAATTAACTAGCCCAAAGCGCAACACTTCTTGGTCATTATTTCAAACACTCACACTCTAATATGGAATCGCCACTTATTAAATCTCTATGCAGTGTTCCTTTCAGTTTTTTTTTTCGTGTGTGCATAGAAGTTTTATATTGGTGGAAGTGTGGCCATTTCTATTTGAAGGAAGCTTGGATGCCCCGCGATGGAGGTCTATTGGCAAAGGCACTCAGGTGCTGACCCGCTGGTCGCGAGATCGAATCCCGGCTGCGGCGGCAGCAATTTTGATGGAGGCGAGATTAATGTAGGTCTGTGTGCTCAGATTTAGGTGCACGTTAAAGCACCACAAGTGGTCTAAATTTCCGGAGCCCTCCAATAGGGCGTCTCTCATAATAATATGGTGGTTTTGGGACATTAAATTCCACATACCTATCTATCAAGTACCTTGGATGACGATTTATTTTTTTACACCGTGCGCTTGAGCTTCGCTTTGAAGAATATAGAACGCGACACCGTAATCTGACTGTACATGTGTGTCGCCTCATAAGGTGATCACGTGACTTCGGTTTTCAGTAGACGCTTCAACTATGCTGCAAAAAAAAACGACGAATGTTACGCGCGCGTAACATTTACCGTTTAAGTCTATTTTAGATTGCTTACTGCAAGTACAGTTAAAAAATTCCCACTACGGCATACTCTTCCTTATGTAAATTAAGGGTACATATACCAATGAAAACGGCCGTTTTGAGAAGCTAGTGATGTCAAATAAATGTAAAAATTCCGCCATATCCACGAAGTGAATGATGATGAGTGGGCGAAGCTCCGGAGGTAAACCTGGTAAACCATGAATCCTCTGTACGTTTTGCCCACTCGATTTTATTACATCGCTCCCCCTAGCGTACGTCGCCGCACTAAATCGAACGATTGCCTTCAACCAATGACACGCGCCATATGTGACATCATTCCTATTTTATATGATCTCGCATCTTTCATCAACTACAAGTACCGCTTTCTAGTTTATAACATCTTGCATCTTTTCATCATCAGCTACAAGTACCACCATCTAGTAAACACTACAAGAACTAAACGAGAGGTGGCTACATGGATGGATGGATGGATGGATGGATGGATGCTATGAGCGTCCCCTTTATAACGGGGTGGTGACAAGTATGCCACCAGGCTCGACAAAAAAAAAACCTTTTTTCTTTTTTTATGTTGGCCTAATGCCTCTACTTCGATAAATTCTATCTTAATGGAAAAAAGGTAAATTTTCAGCTTAAGTTCTCTGCCATTTACGGCACACTGTCCATATTTTATTTTTCCAATATTTATTTTTGTCCTTTCTCTCTAATTTTCTGCCACCAATACTCTAACCGTCTCTTACTTATTTCAATCGCGGGTGTGTTCAGCTTTCCATTGTTGTCCCTAAAACCCAAGGCTTCCTGTAGGCTCGTGCCCAAACGTACACCTGGGTGGATATCTCCACATTCAATCAGAACATGCTCCGCCGTTTCCTTATCTTTCCCGCAGCATGTGCATTGTTCTTCTTCTTTACTGAATCTTGCTTTATAACTACGCGTTCTAAGGCAACCCGATCTCGCTTCAAACAGTAAAGCGCTTCCCCTTGAAATACATACAGGAGTCGGTACCGCCTTCTAGTGAACACTGCAAGAACTAAACTAGAGGTGGCTACATACAGGGGACCGTACCGCCATCTAGTGAACACTGCAAGAACTAAACTAGAGGTGGCTACATAGAGGCTACAGGGGACGCACAGCCCACGCCTTAAGGAGCTTCGCCCCTAAAAGGAGATATTCTCGCGGAGAAAACCGTGTCTATATTTAACCTACGACTTCTCGCAAGTCTTTGACTTATATATTTATAAAGCGGCAGGTTTTTCAGCAAGGCAAATGAGGTAATAATCAGTAAACTTAGGTAAAACTATTGGTTCGGTAGCAAGCATGTGCTTTGGTTTTGTAACTTTCCCAGTGCTGTAAAGTCGCTGAGTACAATTGGTACATTTTTGTCTCTGAAGCTTTTCTTTTTCTGGTAATCAGATGTTATAAATTGGTCTGACCGCGCGTATGTCGTCCATTCTTATCAATCTATATTGTTTATGAAGCTTGCAAGCAATGCGTTGAGTACAGGTACTGCTAAAAGTCTGATTGATCCATGTGATATAGGAATGGGTATAACGCACGAGAGGGAAACGCGTCTTTAAAAAAGTAGTCCCATGTTTAATACACATTAGTGCGTCTATTGGTGTTTAGAGGCTACAGCGCCATGGAATGTTGATGCGCTGTTGTTGACCGCACAATTTTACCACGACAACCCATGACTTGCGACCGGTATGCACTTTCTGCAGACTGTGCACACATGGGCACATCGCGCAAATCACTTTTTACAACAGGCTAACGCGAGCCGTGCAAGTGAAATCAAAAGGAGTTTCACTGAATCGCTTTTTTTTAAAGTCACGGTCTACTACAGCTAAGGAGTTTCATTGTCAAGTCGCTAACCATCCTTCGAATATTATTGGCATGCAGCGTCCTGCTGGGGAGCAACGTCCCGCTCATAGGTCACTTCAGTCAAGATAAGGTTGTTTTGGTTCAGCATTGGTGTCTGTATGGTAGCTAGTAGGGCCGCGTAGTGCTCAACTTGACAAAGGCGAGAGACAGAGTTCTCCGTTTGAGCCATGAAAGCGCGAAAGCCTTTTGCTCCACCTTCGCGAATCTATCACTGCACCAAACTCATTTGTGTGAAATTAGCCCATCGACGCCATTCTACATGAGTGAGCGGCGCTAAATGTGATAGTTCTCGTAGTCGGTACCATCACACTCGTATCCGTAGATGGTGGAGATACAAAATTTTGGCTGTGGGAGCGGCACTACTCTGCTTACGGTAGCACAACGCGGAAGACGCAGCACGTAACTGCATCGTCAACGAGTCTAACAAGCGCCTAAAGTGCGTTGCAGTTATATAATGCATTTATGGCCTGTGAAATCCGCCCCAGAAATCTTGTCAAAGCTGGCTACCGAGGCAATGCTACGCATGGCTTCAACAAGGGCAATTAGGGCCAAGTGCGGTCGCTAGGGTGCTTTGATGCCAGGGTCAGTTCGTATGCTGGCATCGGGGCACCGAATGGCTGAGTCTTCCGCAGCGTTCTCTGTCGGTGTTAATGTCATGAATCTCATGATGCATCACTTTCTTTCACCGCTCTCAGGCGGTGGCACTGTTCCGACAAGCGAAGAGCGTGGGTACAGAGATAAAAAGTGTGAATTATATAAGAAGCTCCTGAAGTATACGCTTCGAGAATACTCCGGTGCCTAAGTCTGCTAATTGTCCCTATCGCTGCGGATTGAGAGGTGATGGCTTTCATTCCCGTGTGTAAAGTTTCAAAATTTAAACGCGAAGTTCCTACAACCGGGGGCTGTCGCTCCCAGCTCCTGCGTGACTGCCTGGTTCGATGACGCACTCAGCTGGTGCGGAAGGATGGACGAATAGACATACATACACACACACACACATACATACATACATACATACATACATACATACATACATACATACATACATACATACATACATACATACATACACACACATACATACATACATACATACATACATACATACATACATACATACATACATACATACATACATACATACATACATACATACATACATACATACATACATACATACATACATACATACATACATACATACATACATACAGGCAGACAGACAGACAGACGGACAGACAGACCGACAGACAGACAGATCAACGTATGGGCGGAGGGGCGGACATATGGAAGAACAGACGGATGCTTCACGGTTTGCGATAAAACTCGTTTTGAAAAGGGCAGCGCAATACCATGAGGATAGAAAATCACAGAGTTTTCGTGCTGTTGCGCTGCCGTTTTGAAAATGAGTACTATGAACCAGCTAGCCCGAACCAAAGTACTTATCCTACGATAAAACCTTCCGAGGCTTCGCCCAACTCATCATCATTCACTCCTTGGACATATTGTGATTGTTTTTCTTCTGGTTTACTTCGTTCTATAGTCTGGTCATGTATATTTCAACAACGTCATATCCGTGACGGGAAAACGTCAGTTAAGTGTTGGTTAATCCCGTAATTGAACACTTTCGTGTCAAAATGTACCTCATTGTTATTAAGCATGTCTGTAGCCCATCAATGCACTCTGCGAAAAGGTTGCTCATTATCCAACAGGAGCATAAATTGTGGGAACTATGCGTGCGCACGACAAGAACATACCTGGAAAGGTGTCGGGCAGTAGCTTGCGCAACTTGTGATCATGTGCTATATTTATCCCCGTGAGCACATCACTCGACTCCATAGCCACGTGGACGCGTACCGACGTGATCGATTCATCGAGTTCAACCTTTACGTTGGTCTCCGCTGTGCATGCGTATTCTGATCATTCCTTCGCAATGCAGCTACATATTTTGCTTGTTGGTAAATTGATCTCTTCTGAATTATAATACATGTTTGTTGAAATAAATGATCTAACATACGAATGTATTTATTTAAAACAACAAATATTTTGTGAATACGCAGGTTATGTACGACCAGTCTCACTCAATACTCGGGAACGAGATACTCGCAGGTAAGCCTACAGCTGTATTTCAATTGTGAAGCACTTTACGGACTGTCATAACAAGATCCGTGCTGTGATCGATTTCATTTGTGAGATCAAAAATCATTGTCAACCAACAGACGAACAGAGCCGAGGAAGAATGGGGAGGTGTTTTAAGTAGCAAATAATACATAGAATATTACGACATATTAGCAATTACGACATAGCAATTAAGACAAGAAATTAAACTGGACGAAAACAATTGTGTATCTGCCACCGGGCGGGACAGCACTCGCAACATTCAAATAACACGTCTGATCCTCTACTAATATAAATACTCATTGAGGCCGTCCTCTCGTACACTTTAAACTTTATATATGCCCTTTCCCCTGGTGTGGGATACGAAACAACACGCACGTCTCGTTGACATCTTGCGTTGACTGCCTGTTCCTTCACCCCCTCCCATGCAGTTTAAAGAGGAGTGGTGAACGACACGTGAATGTTAGGATGAAGGAAGGGTACAGTGAATTATAACCGTGTACGTGTAGCATGCTATAGTAATGGGGTGAAAGAGTAAAGAGAGCCCGAAGGAAATATATACGTGTTGTTATGGTGCCGCCGACATGCGCAATGATTGCTTAATTGGCAATTGTGCAAGTATGAACGCTGAATCTTGAGCAACATTGGCGGGCGCTGCGGATGGGGTCGGCCGTTTCAAGTACTCAATGCCGTTAAGAGTGCGCAAACAGACAAGCTTACAGACAGACAGACGGACAGACAGACAGACAGACAGACAGACAGACAGACAGACAGACGGGTGGACGGACGGACGGACGGACAGACGGACACACAGACGGACGGACAGACAGACAGACGGACACACAGACGGACAAACACACAGACCAAAATTTCTGCGTCGAAGGTCCCCAAGAAAGACTATCGTCTTTTAAAAAAAGTGGGAATCTAAGGCTTTCCATAGTCACGTGCACAACAGTACAGGGCTATTCTACGCTTGTAGACAGCGGTAGGTGCCGTCGACATTCTGAGGCATTTGTAGCGACGTCGCGGCGCCTGCGGTACGTGCAACACAAACCTCGCCTATACCCTCAACGACGCCAGTAGTTACAACAGAGTGCGAGAAAGCTGCGAACATTCTTTGCAGATCTTAGCACAGGAAAGTTTTCGAATGCGTTGATTTCCGCTGGGTCTGGTTTTACGCCGTTAGCGTCAACTGAATTGCCGAGTATTGCAATTTAGGGGTAGCCAAAGTCACATTTCGATGAGTTCAGCTGCACGCCAGCGTCATGGATCATGTCTAGGAATGCTTACAGGTGCTGTATATGAGTTTAAAAAGTCGGGCAGAAGACAACGACGTCATCCAAGCAAAACCAACAGGTGGACAAAATAGAGTCTCTGAGCAGAGAGTCTGTCATTCATTCAAACATGGTGCCGCCGTGGTGATCTATTGGCTAGGGTACTTGGCTGCTGACCCGCACGTTGCGAATCGACTCCGGCTGACGTGGCTGCATTTTGATAGAGGCTAAAATGCTGTGGGCCCGTGTGCTCGAATTTGAGTGCACGTTGAAGAACCTCAGGTGGTCGAATTTTCCGGAGCCTTCCACTACGGAATCTCTCATTATCATATAGTGGTTTAGGGGCCTTAAACCCCACATATCAGTCAAATCGTTCAAACGTGGCTGCAGCGTTACAAAGGCCGAAGGCCATGACCGTGACCTTATATAGTGCATCAAGAGTAATAAATTCACAGCACCCACGGTTCACAGCACCCACCTCAACCGGCCTGTATCCGGAACGTAGGTTGATAGAAAAAAAAAATAGCGGTAACAACAGAGACACTCAAATCAAGGGCATCTCCTATTCGAGGCAGATGGTATACCAACCCTTTTTTTTTATAATTCTGTTTAGGTGTTTATGGTCAACACAATAATAGTGCAATAAACCATTGACTGCGTATAAGAAAACGCGATAAGTTTATTCGTTATTTTTTATACCGATTCCTATAACCAAGTTTTTTTTTCTTGGGCCAATGCCTCTCAATAGCCACCCACGCAGAATTATTTACTTGCGTTGTCTGCGTGTTGATTTTTATGCTTCGCAATAGTTTTTATGCTCACAGAAACAACGCTCATTGCGCTTGCTTGGGGTAATGCAAAGTATGTCTATTCTGAAAGGGCGAGTGCTCTGGCTCTGAAACCATTTTTGAATAATTTTAAATTCACACGATCTATTCAATCTTTAAATTTACACTGTAGCGCTACACCTGTATTAGCAGCTGAGTACCAATGGAGTGAGTAATTTTCTTTTCAGAAATCCTGCTGTCCCTTTTGTACGAGGTGGATAAGATTAACTTCAGTATAACCCTGCGGGTAAGTATTTGTAAAATGTTTTTGCATATAGTGCACGTGGCGCGTTTTCTTGGTAACACGAGATAAAAGTAAATGAAAGAACAGGAATTAAAAAAAAAGAAAACCATGAGCCTCACTATTCTGCCATCAAGAAGTTTCTCGAGATATAAAGAGAATTTCGATGTTTCACACAAAACTACACTGCCGTAAAGCATAAAAACTTTCGACACTGCGCTGCCAGTCCCCGTGGCGCAATGCCATGCTCTACGCGAAGCATGGCGTTGCACCACAGGGTTTCACAACCTTGATCCTGCGTTTTTCTGCAGTTCTGTAGAAATAAAGGAGGAACTGGGTTATTAAGTCACAGGTTTGATGCGTTCCGGAAGCTTGTGCGACAAAGAAAAATAAAAGACACAGAAAAGCAATGGAACAGTGAGAAAACCGGGCAATTTATTTTTGCCTTACGGAGGCTGCGTTTTCATTACTGATTTTTCTTGTATGCGTTGTAGCTAATTGCATCAGCACTCATTGTTATGACTGTAGCCCAGCTAACGCTTTTATGCAGAGCCTATAAAACATATACGAGAATTACGTATATTCTATTCACCGTGCTGCAGCCTATATATATTCGCGGGCTCAGAAACACTCGAGCGACTGAAAACTAAAAGTGAATTCGGATGTATAATATTTGAGTGTGGTCAGTCCTAATAAATATTTACTCTAAAAATATTAGAAACAGTACACTAAATTCGAAATCTCACGTAGAGCTTCGAAATCTGAGGAGGTTAATACTAAGAGTAAACACAGCGGATATACAATAGCCATACGAACCACAGCGGTTTTTCTCCTCGAAAGTCCCGCGTCATCGTGTTTTTGTTTATATCTTGACTCACGTGCAATGAGCCACAGCCACTTCGCGTGTTTGTTGAAATAAGTACGTCTGCAGTTTCTACCAGTACTGCCTTTTGTTTAATATCTCCTAACTTTTCAAAAATGGAGAAAATCTTATAGGTGCTCGCTGTCTTCACAATGGTTTTTGCTGGAGTGGCAGGTGTCTTGAGATGGTTGAAGACATCATTTGAGACATTAATTAGGAACGTTAAGTAAATGTTTTAGAATAGTGAGGTTAGGTGTTTAATTCAGATGTGAGAATGGAAGTTAATTCCCTGTGCGAAGAACCCAATGCTTGTGGGGCTACCTTGTGGCCGCATCTGCGTGGGACAAACTGATCGCTTCCAGAATGACTGGATGCGTCCACGCCATTACAATGTAAAAGACACGAGAAGGTTGCTTTCTAGCAATGCATTATCAGAAGTATGGTTGCCTTTCTTTGTTCGAAGCATGCAGAATTGTGGGAAGAAATAAGAATAAACTTACAGGCTAGTTAGTATAGGCGGAGGAGATTGAAAATATGGGTGACAAATATATTTGCATGCAATTTGTCGAACTGATAAAAAAAGAATATATTTTTATTAGTGTAGGTGGCTTTGCCTAGCGAAGTTCTTGTTTCCTGAAGTAAAAAGAGCAACTCGTACTACGACTCAGAAAAAGAATGCGGGATGAAGCGATCTCATCTTCACCGCAGTGAATCGGGACGCTGCACGCCAAGCACTTTAACATTATGGTAACCAACCCGAAAATCACACTCCTCAGCTGCAGCAGACCGTGAGTTGAAAAACGATTGAGTGAAATCACGTTCAATTTTGCTTGCAAGATTTGCGCTCGCTTTCGGAGCGAATGAGGCATGCGCGAGGCTCCAGTGTGTGCAGTGTCTCTGGGATGTGTATACCGGTCGTGAGTCATAGGTTGCCACAGGTTGTCGTGATAAATGTGTGCCGCCAGGTGTCGTCATAAGTACATTAACGTGTAGAGGCCCTGTGGCCCCTCAATATCGTTAGAAATATTGATGTGTATTAAACATTGAACTATATTTCTGTGAACACGCGTTTCAGTCTTGTCTGTTATACCGATTTGTATGCGAAAGGGATATCAAACAATTTTGTTTATCAGAGATGACTAAGGGCCTTTCTTATTATGTAGCGGCCTAATAAAAGATTCTGTGACGTATGTAATCTTTTTGAGTGGTCTATTGGTGATTACACTCTTTTTAGATGACAAGCATTGTTTACAATGACGTAAATTTGTGTAATGTATATATAAGTACGTCCTATCCTAAATAAAATTTTTCGGATGTGAGTGAGCACTATGTGCCGTGCCACGCTTTCCTAATTCTTGCAAGCTGCGCTTTTTCAGTATTATTTTTATAGAATCACAAGAATGGTCTTTTTGGACACCATTGTTCTCTTCTCGCCGGTGCCCGTAGCCATTATTGCGTGGAAAAAACTAACTAATTAAAACTTTTGGTAGATTCTACGTACCTTGGGAATCAATGTTCTGCAAAGCATGCAGATGAAAGCTGACTGGGTTGTAATTTTTTTTACTGTGTGACAGGTTATGATGTGGCGCTGAAGATATGTACAAACTCATTCCAGGCAGCCACACATGTTTTACGTAACGAGTTGTTTAGAGTTCTTTAACAATCCCAAAAGCAACATCGATTTTAGCGAAACGTGATATGAAGCGGTGGTAGCCCTGGACGATAATAGATAAATTAGGTTCAGTGAATGGTGCTTGACCAAAATTGATTTAACCCCCCGTGACGTTTGTATCATAGCAGTACATATGTAATGTTTGTAAAATTGAATAGGCACCACAGCAATCACCATTCATGGTTCACGAACCTTAGGATCTACTTGAAAAGGAGTTCCGAGACCAGGCGACGTTCTGTGGTAGAATGCTTGATTGCCACGCTGAATGCTAGAGTTCAATTGCTGCTTGAGCCCTGAGACTGATACTTTGCATTCGTCCGAGTCAACGCCGCAGAGGTCAGTTTTGTCTTGACGCTCGTGCCTAAAAGCTTCGCTTGTCTTTTCTCACCGTTTCTCGGTAGATATGAGCTGTCAATCACTTGTGGCACATACCCACATATGAGTCGACATACCCACCCGTGAGTATGTGCCGCACATCTCGTGGAAAGGGCTTTCCGACATAAACAAGAGGATTGGGACATTATTTATATGATTACCAGCAAGTGATATTCGTCAAACCGTCTTTCCTTTCCGTATTAATTTTGGTTTAACCTAAGTTTAGGTGGTCCTCATGAGAGCATCTGGACATAGGCGTATAGATAGATAGATAGATAGATAGATAGATAGATAGATAGATAGATAGATAGATAGATAGATAGATAGATAGATAGATAGATAGATAGATAGATAGATAGATAGATAGATAGATAGATAGATAGATAGATAGATAGATAGATAGATAGACAGACAGACAGACAGACAGACAGACAGACAGACAGACAGACAGACAGACAGACAGACAGACAGATAGACAGACAGACAGACAGACAGACAGACAGACAGACAGACAGACAGACAGACAGACAGACAGACAGACAGACAGATAGATAGATGTCGCACTTTCGTGATTTTTAAAGTTTTTAAATAATTTTGACACACTTGATTTAGAGCTATTGAGTATTTTGCTATTTATATTTTTGTTTCCTTCGATAAACTTTCAGTTGCTAGTCAGCGCTTGTGTGTGCCTTCCCTGTTTCTTGTCTCTTTTTCGAGCAGTTTTGTAGCCATGATTTACCAACTCGTCCAGCGTTCCGTCTTCTTACAGCTATAACGGCGATAATAGTTTCCTGTACGCCTTCTCTATGAGTATGGGTCTCACTAGAAAAGAATTTCTAATGAGACCTATAGCCATAAAGAAGTTTCACGGTGAGGTTTAGGGGTTTCTTTCTTGTTCATATAGCCTTAACAAAAACTGATGTAGAATTAAGCCATTCCCATGTTTTGCAGAACGCCACCTTCCTGGACGAGACATGGCATTTAGGGGTAAGTTGACAACACTACGAAAGCTAGTACACTTATTCCACTCAAATCGTAACAAATCATGCATTGCTCTGCTTTACAGATGTGTTGAATTTGCTGTATGCATAGGAGAAAAAAAAACAACAAATGCGGGAAAATACAAATAGGTGGTCTCGTACCTCAATTCCTCTGAGAAAGTGATAAATTTGACGAAGCGCTCCGGTTTGTTAAAAGTTAAAAACACCCATTTGTTTCGTACGGCATTCGCTGATGTTGTGTGTTCATTTTTGTACCGTTGCGCAAGAAACATCGTTCACTGATAAACCATGTGTACTTTCGTTATTTTATTTTCGTTTCGCTATATAAAATACCTTTGTACGTAGTGTTTTTTTTTGTATGTATGCAGTCACTCGGGCAATATCTTGCTCTGCAAGATGGCGGTATCTGTTAATTATTAGGGAATACAATGTAAGATAATGGTTTGCAGTGTCTATACGGCTTGCTAAAAAATCTACTTCTCAATCCTTGTCAGAGGGGGAGAGAGAGAAAGGCAGGTACAAAACATGAGTGTTAACCAGAAAGCAGTATTGTACGGTTAGGTATTTCAAGGAACAACGTTCCGGGAACTGGTTTCTTTTTGGAAGGACGCAGGAACGTCGCCGTTTCATTGAGGATTGGCGGAACTGCAACAGTAGCGCGTTAGGTCTACGTAGGAATGGTAAAGGAAACGGTGTTCATTTTGTAACGTTTCCTCGAAATTGAAATGCTGCACGCACGCTGCATATGATGCAGAACAGGGCGCAGTGGAAACTGCGTGAGGTGCAGCAATCTCTTGCCTGTCACTTTACTATGTTGCGTCCTAGTTTTCACTCTAATCCGCCCTCCGGTGTCCCAGAGAGGTGCGCCAATATGTCTGGATACTTTTCCTCTTAATATAATCCAGGCTGACCGCAATCTAGGACTGTCTGAAGTGTAGAAGTCTTGACGCACCTTGAAGAAACCTTACTTACTTGGCATCTTAAATTTATCGAACCCCATTGTAAAGCTGCCGCCAGGAAAGGACACTATTTTTTTACCTTGGCTTCTCCGGTCAGCCCACACATAGGCAGCTTTTTTTGTGGGTGTATATATTCGTCCGTGCCCACGTGCATATTTGGCGCTTCGCAGCGCGTTCATGTGACCTTGTCGGCATAGTCGAGGCACCTACGTATTGTTCCATGGTGTCTTTAAGAAGTTTCAAATGATCGTCCCGAAACGTGTATAACGCGCTTATGACATAGGAAGCAATCACAATGCTTGAGGCACAGACATTCAGTTTAGCATCGATGTCCTAACCACCGTAATGATGCGCACTGCCTGCCCACAGCGCATGAATTGTTTTGGGCCAATTCCAAAGCTACACTTCGGAATTGTATTTTTTAAAAATTAGTCTTCTCGCTGCGTGTAGCGTATGAGTCGGACGTTTATATATGTTTCATGTTCACGCAATCACGGACAGCAAAGCTTCGACATGGTGCCTGGCTTTTCTCGTCGCCTATATAATTTAGCTTCTCAATGGCCAAATTGTTCCTTCAGTACTTCTTGAATGCCACAGGCAGCTATCGAAGTATCTGTCTTTTGGCACACGGGTGCATGGATGGTATGGAAGGGCACCGAAACATAATGGAAGTGAGTGCCACCGTGGCGCCTGTCTAGTGCTTGGGACGGTAGCGTTTGACCATGCATCGATCTAACCTACTGGTAATCTCCGTGGTTATCCGTCTATAATTTTTATTGTCATTTATTTCAACGCCGCCAAACTAATAACGACTGTCTTGCCATTAACTATACACGGCCATTCGGCAATACATTTTTGCTGCACCCGCTTAACGTGCCCTCACCTATACTACCTTGATTGGCATTGTTTTTATTTGTCTACACAATGACAAAAGCCTCAAGTGCTTGATGTAGTGGCTTTTGAACATCGCTAACAGCAAGACCAAGCTTGTCTGTCGTATACCTACGTCGACATGAAACCCTCCCCAAGCGGGAAGGAGAAACTTGAATCCTAGACATTACTTTATATACTCACGCTGCAATACTGAATCAGCACTCAATAAACGCCTACGTGTTGTTTCTTTCGGTGCGGTTTTATATATTTTGAAACTTTCATAATGCATTGAGCATAGGGTAATTGGGCTCCATGTGTGTTGCCTTATCAGTTGTAGCGTGGCTTCAGTTCTTGGTGGTCGCTTCAAACGCAAGTAAGCGAACGTTCGCACGCGCAACATTCACCACTTCAATCGATTTAAAAATGCCTGCTACAAGTACCGCTGCGAAGTGCCCACTACACCATATACCTCCCTTTTCCAAATTATGGAAGAGTACACTACGCACCAATAAGGTAAACGCGAACCTACACAGCTGTTGCTTTGCCTGAGTGTTTGTAATGGGTGTGGCTCTAAATCACCCACTCATTGTAAAATTTTGTTTTGTTGATGCCTGGAGTGATTGTACGCTCGTTACACAAAACACTGTATGACTAAAAAGCAGACGCACCTAGTTACTTATGATTTGTTCATTTTTTAAGCAGTTTCATGCAATTACATCTTGTTTAATAGAACGCCTGCTACGCAAAGGCGTCCTATCAAACAGAAATGCCTGCCAAACAGGATCGCCTGCTTGATAGGACGCTTGCTTGCGTACCAAGAAGGCGTTCTACCAAACGTTCTACCAAAGGTGCTCTCCCAAACAAAAAAAGATTCGGTTCAATTTCCAACCGAACGGCTTTTTATGATTTAATATATTTGTAGATATCTCGAATTTCCGCTTCTGGACAACCCTATTTTTTGCCTCACTACCAACAGCGCTGACGCCAACACCAGAATTTTTCGAATACGTACAAGCTATCGTGTTAATATCTGAAGTGCTTTATTCTGACTGCGAATTCGAAGACTGGTGTTAAAAGGGCCATGTGTGTTACACTTGTAGTAGACGAGCACTGAAGGTGTAGCTACCCATAGTAGTAGTATAGCCAGTGGACTATAAAAAGTTCGTGTAAGATCGTTTATTTACGCTCTATCTACATAAAATCTGCCCCGCCAACAACAAATTCGAAGGTCACGCGCAGAATTGCAGGCAGATCGAAACGTGCCCCTTATTTCTGACGCACAAAGAACGCACGAAACCTACTCACAGGTACAGATTAACGTGAATAAGCGTCTGAGTTGTTACTTCAGTGTGTCGGAAAGGCGCGCCCTTTTCGTAAATGGAGGCTGTGCAACAATTGCAGTGACCTTTGTGTGCCCGATAACTACAACAGAATCATTCCGACGAAATTAATGACTAGGCAATACGCACGGTTCTCCGCACTGCAAGATAAGGGCGTGTGATCGAGAATGCAGCCCCTTATTCTCTACGTGGGCCAAAGTACGCGTGAGAGATGAGAGCCGCCGCGCGCTCACCGCGCCATCTTGCTGAAAATGCTGAAAACACGATAGTTCCCACCCCCCCGAGATGCCCGCCAATAGCGGAAAGTGGTAGGTATCAATAGCTTGGCATTTGAATATTGAAGGAGGTACCTCTCTCTGGCTCAGTGCTTAATGTCTCGCATTTACGACGTTGAGGACCCATCAATCCCGCGCGCCGGAGTCGTTTTTCCAGGAATTATTTTTCTTGCTTGCGTTTTCATAGATATAGATACTTATACATATACGGTGAATGGCATCAACACCGACGTTCCCACTGATATTGACGCCGACGCCCACAGCAGCGGCGAAATCTAGCCGAGAGTGTGCATGTCACGGACTACCATTTTTGCGACCCTGCGTCACGGCAATTAACGGGCGCCGTACTACCCCGCTGACCGGCGGGAACGGCGGGCGCATGAAAGAGAGCTGGCAAGTGCAGAATGGGGTGTTCTTCTTCGAACGTCACCGCCAACGTTTGATCCTTTGTACCTACGGCGGCGTCTGCAGGGTCGTAGAAGGCCGCGATGTACCCCGAACAAGGTTTAGACTACGGGATGCACCGGCTGAGAGTCAAACAGTCTCATGGTTCCCACGGGAAAACTTCTGGTGGCCAAGCCGTATGACAGCACCCCAACAGGTTGTCACCCTCGCTAGTTGAGGGCCCTCTCTTGATTAAAAAGGGGTTGGGATCAGTATATTTTTGGGGGCGGAGTTCCCAACAATGAAACACGCATGATTAGACCCATGTAGAGGTCTCTTGTCCACAAGGAAGAGAGCGAGGGGACACGAGGGGGATTTAAGCGCAGGATTTTGCTCTGCTAGGCACGCCAGTAGCTGACAAACATGGTTTACAAACAGATCAACAAGTATCTCATCTAGAAATTTTTAGTGTGGTTCTGTATCGGCTGGCCACCTAAACTTAGCCGTTCGTCTAGTTGTGACGCGATATTAACGTCTGCAACGTAGACATCGGGACTTCGCCTCGAGTTAGCTCAACCTGCTCGAGGTCACCTGCAAGCACTAGCCTCCCGGAGCCACCAGCGTTGCAACACCGCTGACATCGCAGTCGTGCCAGAACTCTCTTCGACTTCTCGCATCCAATCGTCGGGGATGCAACGCTGCCGGTCATCACACGTATGCCTTCACCTGTTTATATCTTCGAACTTTCTTCTCCGTAGTTCTATTGTTGTTAGTTTGTGAAGAATGTAATGGTTCTCTCTCGTAAGCTGATTTATTGTTTTTATATGTACTTTTTTAGTTGTATCAAGTGTTGATGTATTTTGTTAGTTGTATTGAAGTGTTGTACTAGATCCTGTGTGCTGCAATATCACTAGAGTAAAGTTTGTTTTGTTTTCTCACGTCTCTGATCTCTTCACTGTCTCTGCTTGCGTACGGAACGAACTGACCTGCTGTCATTCCCGTCGCCAACTTCGCGCTGGCGATGCTAGAGTGGCAGCTTGTAACAGTTCATATATTTGATATCGCAATAATATACGTAGCACGTAACGGGCATAATATTTGTGACTTTATATGTCTTCGAGATTACGCAGACTATAGTTTGATCGAAAATTCAAATGTTGAGTCAATGTAACAACACGTTCTACTTTTGGATATGTAACTGTAATGAGTTCCTTTTTGCATTTAGGGAACTTGTAACGGGAACTCATTCCGAAATTCTGTAAGAACGAGGCATGAACTTTTGTTCCTGTTTTATAAGAACGTATACAACAGTACCAAGAACATCGGTACGATATCCTTTACTTTATTAGGGCAAAGAAGTCTCAGTGATACAGCTAAAAATTCTACGCAAAAAAGCACAGCACAATCAATGCGATAGCTGGAAAGGGCCATTCATAGAGTCTTTTGTAAGCACTCTAGCAGCTATTTATAGGTAGCCGTATATAAGCATTCTTACCTTCGTTTTTTTTCAGTGAAAAGCGGCTTGTATACTTTGATATCAATTATACGTAATAATAAAAAACGTTCCTGGTTTTGATAATTATAATTTTGAAGCATATGAAACAATGCATGTTGAGTAGTGTTTCTGATTCTGTTAATCTTTGCTCAATGTTGGTCACTGCTGTCTAAAACTTGAATACATTTGCGCGTTGTACTTGTGGTTAAATTTGCTTTTCCTTATCATTGCGATTTTTATGGTCTGTATGATGTAGTTTTCTTTAAATCGGCCAGATGCAAAGTCTGGCCTAATTTTACTACGTATATATATACTGCTTGTGCGTGTGAACATTGTGTGAACTGTATTTCAGTGTTCCACCCTGTATTGACCTTTTGGCTAACAGTATAAATAAATAGGTAAATAAATAAACAAATAAATACTCAAGCAATACAAGCACACTTGCATGGTAATCATTAGGCTGTAAATTACATTTTTTTAGTTGGGAAACGCCCAATACGTCATTATTTGTCTTTCTCTGGAGAGCCGAGGTACCCGCTGAACATTAGTGAAGCATCATGTGCGGATCACTGTTGCGGTGGCTGATGACGATGAATAGTCATGGCTAAGCCATTTGTGATGGGTTCAAACCTATGAACGACCAACTTGTCACGCAATGCACATTGTGTGACGCGTGGCCGTTACTTACTCTCCTACCAGGTCATATTGCATGCATGATCATAAAAAAGAGAAAAAGACCTCTTATGAGATTCTAAAGAAACAGATCGTGGTGGTCTTATGGAGTTCCTAGGCAACTAATACTGATACATTTGCGATGTACTGAGTAACCTATAAATCATATTTTTTGGGAGGTGAGAAAGCATCGACTTTGTTATATTCGTTACTTTATGAAGAAGTATAGCATTTGCGACACGCCTGTATACTTTGTTTATTATGTGGCAGAAGACCGCGAAGAATTATGCCTGAGGTTTTAACACCAGGTTAGAATCGCCCAACAAGCCAATGTTTTCGCATTTTCAATTGTGCAATGACTGTGTACACAATTCGTATTTTGTTGCACCCTGTTGTTATTTAACCTTTATGCCATGAATATTTAAACGCGTTAACGTCTTTTCCTCGAGACAAAACCTCTATAGGATCTTTTCGTGAACGAGTGTTAATCAACCGCATGACAACCACGAAGAGGGCTTAGGTTCGAACCTCACTCCATTAGGGATATTTTAACACTTGATGTTTTGTACCGGAGTCCACCGAGTGTCGAGCTATGTACGTCAGTCAGAAAAATGTCGTCGTAAGAATGCACAACATCCAATGGCAAAAAATAAATTCAACCAAAAGAAGCCGTGCTCACTCCCTCTCGCTGGGTGAGAACAGACGCCGGACAAGCGATTCACTGCGCTATGGTCAAACAGACTGGAGTATTTAGAAACACGTGTGCATCTTTTATATTTTACACATTACCCTCACAGTGTTCCCGTCAGTGTATGTGAAGCATTATGACCGTGGCCTCCACGACTATAGGTCCTGCAACGTGTTGTTACAGCGCGTGTCTTATTTGAGTCTCTTTCTGTACAAGAAGCAGCTTCGCCGATTTCTTAGAACACCGCGAGATGGTAGCTATAACCCAACACTCACCCTCGCTCATAGCATTCATTCATACTGCATTCATCCACACTGAAAGCTGCATCATAGCATTCATCCACACTGAAAGCTGGAAGAGCACCATTGCTAGAACTCGTTGTAATAAAGGTAGACTTTCAAGGAGTACCCACTACGAGCCAATAATTATTTAGGTGGCTGATGATGAGGAATGTTTATGGCTGAGCCCAATGTATGCAACACACTTTTTGTAGATCACTGCCTTTTCACACGCCGTGAATTCGCTTCATTCCACCCAGTCATTCTTGAGAGGCTGATCAGTATGCTTGGATTGGCAGTTAATCTATTCACTATTTTATTGTTTGAAGTTAGTCTGTTGGCTGCGGGACGCAGTAATATTCTGTCAGCGCTACATAAATTCATTCAGGCTAGGAGTGCAAGCATGCACTCCTAGTAGTACTGCCAGATGATTCCAATTCTTTGTTTTCTTTTTTGCTACTTTTTATTATGCGGTTTGTCGAATCCTTTAGCCCTTTTCACTTTCTTTCATTTTATTATACGTTATTATTGATCTTGTTCTTGTTTTTAACAAGCATTTTATAAAACGCTATGTTATGAGGTACAGTGTGGCCTATTCCCTTTATAGATGTGAGCCAAGATCTTCTATATAGGTGACTAAACTAAAAAAATTCATGGGCAAATTAAGGTATGTGATGCAGGTGTTGTGTTGTGCACGTGTGAACGTGCAGAAGTTTCATAGGATATTCGCGGCATATGTGTAGGACTACACTTCGGAAAGAGGTAGTAACATTAATCTTTTCACAAGAGTAAAACAGGAGGGACTGACTGAGCATGTCACAGAAGAATATGTGAATTGCGCATTTGTCGTGTGCTGCCCAACTATGCTTTACCATCACAAATGTACCCAGAGCTACGCGAGGGTTTCGTTTGCTGCCATTTCTGCTGCCGTTTTTTCGTTTGCAGCCAGAGCATTCGTTTGCTGCCATTTAGGTCTTCAATTGAATTCCCGTTTCACTCAGTCGAAACAAGATTCATAAAGACATATGAAACACAGGCACAGTTTTTTCTCTGTCCATGAGAAAGTACTTATTAGGGAAGGCGATGGCGATTGTGTGCCGAAACGCGTCACGAACATTCAAGTGAGACAAGAAAGAAAACGTCTTTGTTTAGGCTACAGTCAGGCACCTTGATTATTAGGACCTTTTTTGGAGATCGAGGATTTTATATGCCCTTGGATGCATTTTGTTTTATCTGCAAAAATCCAGATACGATAGATCACGCATTTTTAAATTGTAAGCAAGTAGACTGTTGCAAGAAAATGTTTTTTGCAAATAGCGCTTAAAACAGAATTTCTCTTAGACTCACTTGGCATTAGAAAAAATAGAAAGTAAGCATGGGTGGTATTGATCTAAGAATACATCTTGATTGCATTTTCTGTGGCAGTCTAGAATGTCTGGTGCTCACTGCGACGCTCACAAGTAACCAGAACACGTGCTATTTCTCGAAAGCAGGGTAACAGGAAGACTTTGTACTTGACTGGCTTTCCAGGATTGAGCCCCTGGTTTACCTAAAAGAATTGCAATAATGCAAATACTCTTATATGCGCTGACAGTATTGCAGTTGTGTCTAATATTCTAGGAAGCTTCCGCTATTGATGCATGTTGAGTGATGAAAAAGCGGCGATCAGTAAAAACGTTGCGTGGCTCAATGGTAGAGTATTGGGTTGGCCCAAAGAGGACCTAGGTACGAACACGATCCTCCCTGTTCTCAAGTTTTTTTTATTTCGTGTTAAATAAGTTACGGACACCGGCGGTGGACCCTTACGGCCCTCTTGTTGTGATCTCATAACAGCTTTTGCTGTAAAATATCTCTGCGGCCCACGCCCGCCTCAGCAGGGTGTTACACCACGTTACCAGCCTACGCGTGCCTGGAGTGAAATCTCAGCCTTAGTGAGGAGCAACGACGCGCAATGTGCCTTTCTCTAGTCCACCTGTCGCGTTCGGTGCAACTGGTGGCTTAAAACGCCGTCTAATGGCGACCTTGAACTCAGTGCTGGATCTAACCAGAGACAAACTTCTCACAAACACCGCCTTTAGATGCGCCTGCTCTTAAATCTGGTGTCGGCAATGCGACCCCCCAACTAAGCTTGCTCGCGTCTCGTGCCAATTGTCACTTATACTACCAACTGTCAGTAAGAGAGATGTACCACTAAGTTTCAAATGCGTGTATTCACATTAAACAATGCCATAGCTGCCAAACAATTAAACATTCTGCAAGGCTTTGCAGCAATGTACATCAAAAATTGCACATTTTCTATAACAACAACTTTTACTTTCGTGTTCTGCTGATTCCTATGACGAAACATCTTGTTTTTAGAGGCAAAGCTCCTTAAGGCGTGGGCAGTGCTCTCTATATGTAGCCACTTCTCGTTTAGTTCTTGCAGTGTTCACTAGATGGCAGAACCATTCCCTGTATGTAGCCTGTACCGTCTCCTGCATGAGCGCAAAACTCAAAACTACAGCTGATAGAGGAAACCTCACGATAATTTTAGGTGGTTTAAACGATGTCTTAGATGAAGATACAGCAAGACTAGCAACCACACTGGCGAAAGGCGTCGATAACATGCGCGCCACTTCTCCTCAACTACAGCTAGTGATATCCAAGATACCGGAGGTACCGGTGCGTGATAGCAACCTGCAAAGAGGGGCTGTCAACGCAAACCAAGAGATGTGGCGGATGAGTCGAGAGATAGGCTTTGAGGGGATGAAAATAAACAGAGAGGTGCATAGGTGGGGTGGTTTTCAACGAGACAGAATTCACTTCAATGGGCGGCTAGGTCATGAGGTGGGTTGGCGACTTGGAGGATGCGCAGTAGCTTTTTTGTAGAGCAAGTGGGCCCTCCGAGGTTCAGGGTAGCTAGTAACGAGGATAACAACCAGGGAGACTCTTTGACAGGTGGTATGGACAGATACGATTCCAAAGTGGCACCAGTATCTAAGATAGGTACAGTCTTGGGCAGAAATAGACGTAGCCACGAGCGCCGAGCCAATTCAGACATAGCGTATATTAACATGCAGGGTGGTAGGAACAGGCTGAAGTAAAAAGAGATAGAAGAACAGCTAAGGGAGGAGAGGCCGATGGTACACGGTTTTGTATAAACACATCTCAGTGACATAGAACAACCTCCGAACAATCCGGACTGCGCGTGGGAATATTGTAGTAGAACAGTAGGCAGCAGAAAGGGAGGTGGTATTGAGGCCTTCATTCAAAAAAGTACAGACTGACAAAAGGCCAAGCAGGAGTTCGAGGAACATTTAGGGCTAAACGGGAAAGTGGCAGGTCAAATGACACTCCTTGGTTTCGTGTACTTCTGGACGGGAGAAAACGCCAGAGAGGAAAACCAGGCACTGGTAGAGTGTATATCAAAGGACATTCAGGAGTTAGGAAGAGAGTGCTAGATAATTATACTAGGAGATATGAATGCGCACATATCAGATGTAGATAGGTATACCGACCTGACAGGCAAAATTATCATGGATATGTGTGAAAGTCATGATTTGATCCTTTGCAACAGTACCGAGAAGTGTGAAGGGCAAATAACATGTGAGGTAGGAAGGCTGCAGTCGGCGATAGTTTACGCACTGATGTCACATAGGATGTATGATAAGCTCAGGGGAATGCACATAGATGAACGTGGCTCCAGAAGTCTGGGTAGTGATCACAAACGTATCAAGCAAAGTTTTGAAAGAGCAGTAGAGTGGGAAGGGGACAAGATGGGCAACTGCAGGAAAATTTTTATTCAGAAAGGCAAATTGAAATAGCCACTGAACAAATTGAGAAAGTAATCACTGAGGATAATAAAACAGTGTGGGCATACACGAATATAATTAGACTGTTTGAGCTAGAGCTTGATAACGCACGTGACAAGTCACCCCGGAAAAGAAGACACAAACCAAAAAGTTGGTGAATTGAGGAAGCTACGAGAGCCACAGCAAAACGTCAGAAAGCCTCTAGGGAACACAGACACGCTAACCAGCGGGGTGAACCGACAGATGATGTTGAAAGGAAATAAGAAATCTTTCTAAGCTGTAGAATGGATGCATCCCTTCGGATCAATGAAAAGATTAGAAAAAAGGGAGCTCAGTGGCTAGCAGAAGTACAGAAGTACAGACAGCTGCGAAATTTCAGAACCATCTAAACTCCCTAAGAATTGAGACGAGCCTAGAGCAAAGGTTTATAACTACAGCTCAAGGTGCTAGGCTAAAAGAGGACGAAGCTATTGAATATTGTTATGCTCAAGGAGGACCAGGACGTATACGGCTGAAGGGGGACGTTTACATTGGTCGCGAAGAGAAGCGCCGGAGCGGCCAACAGGTTGATGATCGCAGTGTCGTCGTCTTCCTTTTTTCTCCAGCTTGGCGCAGCCAGCATGTTCACCCATTTTCGTTTTCTTCCCAGGCATGCGCAACATTCCTCCCCGCGCAGACGAAGCCCGCCGGGCGAGGTAATTGGTTCACCTTGGTGTATACAATTTCAGTCGAGCGATATGGATTGCTTGGGTTCTAGCAGCTCTTCTACCACTTCTCGTGAGGCGAGCTATTGTGTACGTCACTTCAGTGATTTTGTTGAGAACAACAAACGGCCCGTCATATGTAGCCAAGAACTTTTGGCATAACCCGCGTCTTCGTACCGGAGTCCAGAGCCACACTAAGTCGCCTGGATGGTAAGGTACAGGCCGGTGGCGGACGTCGTAGCGTGCCTTCGATTCGTCTTGTGATGCCGAAGTTCGTAGACGAGCAATACAACGCGCCTCTTCTGCAAGGCAGAGGATTTCGGTGACTGAGAAGTTTACGTGCGTCGAGAATGGCAAAACTGTGTTGAGTGTGTGCCGTGGCGGTCATCCGTACATCAAGAAAAAGGGGCTATAGTTTGTTGTCTCGTGCTTAGCGGTGTTGAACGCGTACGTTATAAATGGCAGCACGTCATCCCAGTTCTTGTGGTCGGATTCCACATACATAGAGAGCATGTTTACAATTGTGCGGTTGGTGCGCTCCGTGAGCCCATTTGTTTGCGGATGGTATGGCGACCAGTGATGAAGGCGGGACTCACTCAATCGAAGCAGCTGTTCTACTATATCAGCCGTAAATTGTCGCCCACGATCACTGATGATCACGTGAGGTGGGCCATGTCGGAGGATAACGTGCTGCAGCGGGAACACAGAGACGTCGCTGGCAGTTGCGGTTGGTATGGCCGCCGTCTCTCAGTAGCGCGTGAGGTAATCGACGCATACAATTATTCAGCATTTGCGTTAGCCGACTTTGAAAAAGGGCCCACGAGGTCAATGCCCACTTGTTGGAAAGGTGTGCTTGAAGGTGGCAAGGGCTGTAGAAGACCAGCCGGAGCAGTAGATAGACGTTTGTGGCGTTGACACTGCATGCAGCTGGCCACATACACCTTGACTGACTGTCACATTCCCGGCCAATAAAAGCATTCTTTAGCACGGTAAAGCGTCCGAGCAGAATCAAAATGTCCGGACGTAGGATCGTCATGCATAGCACTTAAGATCGCTGTCCGAAGGTTTTCCAGCACTACCAGGAGGAAACGTGCGCCAGTGCTGGAAAAGTTTTTCTTATACAGGAGTTCGTTGCGTACACAAAAATGGCATGCCGTAGAAGCTGTGCAGAGCGATGATGGCCTGGTGTCTTTTCGCTGTTCATCTTTGAAAGTACTGAGGTCGGGAAACTTAGGTGACACAGAAGCTACGAGGTGGTCGAGGTAATCGGCGTCAGACTCTGTATTGCTCAGTGGCATGCGCGAAAGGCAATCTGCGTCGGCATGTCGGCGACCACTTTTGTACGAGACTATGAAGTTTTACTCTTGGAGCCGAAGTGCCCAATGCGCTGGACGGCCGCAAGGGTCCCGAAGGTTGACAAGCCAACACAATGAGTGGTGGTCGGTGACGACTGTAAAAGGGCGTCCGTATAGGTGAGACCGAAACCACTGAATCGCAAATACTACCGCGAGGCATTCTTGTTCTGTCACAGTGTAATTCTGCTCGGGCCTACTCAAGGAGCGACTTGCGTATGCGATCACGTGCTCGCGGTTACAATAACGTTGAACTAGGACGGCACCAATTCTTATGCCACTGGCATCCGTGTGCAGTTCTGTTGGAGCTGATGGGCTGAAATGTTGAAGAATAGGCCGCGACGTCAAGAGGAACTTCAGTTGATGAAAAGAGGAGTCGCACTCCGGAGTCCACTCGAAGGGAGTATTCTTCCGAAGCAAACATGTTAGCGGATACGCGATGTCGGCAAGTTTAGGTATAAAGCGGCGAAAATAGGAGCAAATCCCAAGAAAACTGCGGAGCTCCTTAACAGATCGCGGCGCACTGAACGTTTCAATGGCAGCGGTCTTCTGGGGATCTAGACGAATGCCATCCTGATCGACTAGGTGTCCGAGGACAAGGGTTTGTTGGTCTCCGAAGTGGCATTTATTTGAGTTTAGAACAAGGCCAGCGTTTGTTATGCAAGTCAGTACAGTATCCAGACGTGAATTGTCTTCGCTGAAGGTTCTGCCAAAGATGACGACGTCGTCGAGATAGCACATGCAAATCCTCCACTTCAAGCCACGAAGAACTGTGTCCATAAATCGCTCGAACGTCGCCGGTGCGTTGCACAGCCCAATTGGCATCACGTTGAATTCGAAAAGGCCGTCAGGGGTTACAAAGGCTGTCTTTTCTTTATCTTCAGGATGCAGGGGAATTTGCCAATAGTCCGATCTTAAGTCAACAGAGGAAAAGTAAGAGGCCGAATGTAGACATGTCTATGGCATCATCATTACGTGGAAGTGGGTACACGTCGTTTTTTGTTTCAGCATTCAATCGGCGATAATCGACGCGAAATCTCCAGGATCCGTTTTTCTTTTTAACGAGAATTACTGGGGCTGCCCATGGACTCGCCGACTCCTTAATGACTCCGTTTTGAATCATTTCGTTCACCTGCTCATTAATAATTCGCCGCTCGGATGGCGAAACACAGTATAGCTTTTGTCTAATCGGATTAGCCAAACCAGTGTTGATGGTTGTGACATGTCCGAAAGCAGGGATTAAGGACGTTTTGTCTTTCTGCGCAAAATCGAATGCAGAAACGTGCTTTGAAATTACATTCACCAATGTTCGGTGTTCACTTGTGCTCAGCGACTTATTAACCATTGACAGAAGAGCCGTTTCCAAACTGTGACTACGATGTTCTTTCTTTCTTTCTTTCTTTCTTTCTTTCTTTCTCTCTTTCTTTCTTTCTTTCTTTCTTTCTTTATTTATTTATTTATTTATTTATTTCTTCCTGTGCCAGTACAGAAAATGGAGCGAAGGCAAAAGGCTGAAAGCCTGAGAAAGGGCCTTCGCTCCAAATACAGTGAGGCAGACAAACTGACATAAGAATTTTGCAGGATACAGAAAAATTACAAAAATATACAAAAATACATAAGGTACTTGTGCAAATACTGTAACACTTACAACAGTAATAAAGTGTTATTTACAGTAAACAGAAATATACATAACCATCTTAATGTTTTAAATAACAATAGATATACGTTGAGATTTCTCATTGTTATTGCAAGAGATTTACAAAAAATAACAATATACACAGGGAAGCACAGGAAAAGAACACACGCATAAAAAGCATCAGATACAACTTAGGCAAAGAGGACACATAGAATGATAGTCAAGAAAGTTCAATGTTGTTCTCGATCAGTACCATCCTGATTGTATGCTTCGAAACTGTACAATTTATATCTAGGAGGCTGTCGATTTTGTTTAAAAACGTGGGTATCTGGAAAGATGAGTGTTGTCGTCCGTAGATTGTTCGAGTCTTCGCAGTTCTTCTAGCGTAAGCACGAAAATCGTACAGACAACCACGAGGATCCAGTGAATGATAGAATCTATTGCGTGTTATGTACTGAAATAACTTGAAATAGTAAATCTGCCTTGCTTAGAGCATGCGATATTTCGAAAATAGCGGTTCTGTCCGCAAGTCACGTATAGGGCCACGAAAGTCTTCAAAGATTCTCAGAACCCTCTTTTGTAGAATAACCAATTTAGAATAGTTCGTTAGTGTTGTAGTCCCCCATGCAAGAGTGCAGTAAGAAAGTCGTGAGTGGAAGAGAGTATAATAAAGGATTTTTTTTAGCCACAGTGGTATGAGAAAATTTAAACTTTATAAGCAGCCAATACTTTTACTTAGTTCTGACAATAACTTTGCTATGTGCTCATTCCAAGATAGGTCTTCTTGAAAGCAGACACCTAGGAACTTTTGGCTGTTGACTTGTTCCAATATGTGTCCCTGGTAGGTAATAGTCATATTAAAATTTCTTGGTTTATTCACGGGTGCAAAGAGAATGTACTTGGTCTTATTTGCGTTTAAGCACAACTAAATAAGTTTTCACCATGACGAGAGTCGATTCAAAAAAACATTCACGTTCTCTTCAAGGTCGACAAGTGAAGAAGCCTCGAAAAGAATGTTTGTGTCGTCCGCGTGCATTACTAGTTTGGGGCAATCTGGAATGTGGCAAAGATCATTGATATAAATTATAAATAGCAGGGGACCCAGAATAGATTCCTGCGGCACTCCTTTGTCGAACACGACGTAGTCTGATTGCACTTTATTTATGCTCACAAATTGGTGTCGATTCACTAAATAGCTTTTCAATAGGTCATGTGCAAATCCTCATATACCACATGAGCTTAATTTATGCAAGAGGATGTCATGACATATGGTATCAAACGCTTTGCGCAGATCTATGAATAGACCAACCGTATATAATTTTTTCTCAAAATTCCCTATTATGTGATCTTTTATTTGAAGTAATGCAAGCTCTGCAGACTCATTTTTTGGAAGCCAAATTGCGCATTATTTATAACAGTGTACTTATCAAAAAAATACTGGAGCCACTCGTTCAATGTACTTTCGTAAACTTTTAAAGAACAGGTAGCACTGATATGGGCCGATAGTTGGTCATGTGTTTCAGATTGCCGCCTCTAAAGATCGGACATACGCGAGCGATTTTCAGCTTATCTGGGAAAATGCCCGTGGAGAAAGAAAGATTGATAATATACGCTAAGGGAGCAGATAACACATCGGCCACGTATTTTATCGGCACAGGTTTTATTTCGTCGTACCCTGCTGCACAATTGTTTTTTTTTTATTTTCCTAATGCTTTTTTCAACTTCGGTGCATGTGACAGGGGTTAACACTATTGCATTGGGAATGCTCTATTTGACAACTGGTGTAGGACCTCACTATCGGTGTCATCTTGGGTGTCACAGCATGTTACGAAATACTTGTTGAATGCTGTTGCTGCATTAACATCACTAAGGACACCCGCTTCTGCCTCTATGGAAGTTACATTGCTGCGAGTTTTGTGGCCCAGCAGGTCTCTGATCTCATCCCAGATTTTCCTTGGGTCATTGCTTATTCTGCTGAAAACATCTGCGTAATGGTTTATTTTGGCCTGTTTCAACTCATAATTAAGTCGATTTCTGTACTAGTATTCCTTTAGCATATTCATGTCGCGGGACTTGACAAATGCATGGAACATGCGGTGTTTCTTCCGGCGCATCTCCAAGCTCGGTCACTAGTAAGGCCTCATGTGGTCCACTGACGACGGCTAACTTTAGTCCGTTTGGTAACACCACGGGTTCTGTGGAGATATTTACAGTCCATAAACTAGCTCGTCCACGTCTGATCGACACCACACATTGTGGGATCAACACATTCTTTTTCTTGTAGTTGCTGTACACTGGTTATACATTGGAATCAAAGTTGGCGGAATATCTATCAGTGCAATCAACAGGTACACGAACGGTTGATAATGGTGGTATGATGGTGTCGCCACAGACACACAATGCCGCCTCACCATCCACAGGGTTTTCCAAGAGTGCTGGCGGAACGTGATCACTCAAGAATATTGTCTCTGTGCGGCAGTCGACAGTTGCACCACACTACCTCAAAAAGTCCATACCCAAAATACCATCATGTGTCGCCTGTGCAATAATCACGAACTCCGTTGGGATAACCTGGCCTCCAAGGAAAACGTCAGCTTGACATACTCCAACAAGATGCAGTGGTTCACCACTCACTCCGCAAAACTTCGAAGCTTGGTTGCACTTAAATAAAAGCTTCCGTCCTAAGGTATCTTTAAAACACGCACTCATGACAGAAATGGTTGCCCCCGTATCCACCAAAGCCATTACAGGCACATCGTCAACAAAATCACGTACTTTGTTTATGAGCATCAACACAGGAGGTATTTCTGATATTAGCACGTCTCCGGCAACCTCACCTCCATCGGCCGTGCTTGCTAGTTTTCCTGTCACAAAGGATACGTGTTGCGACGCCGGGGTGAAGAAGAACAGGAAACACGAGGCGGTGGAGGCGTCAAGCTCCTGTCAGATGTAGGGGAGTGGTTCCGGAAGCTGCGTGACCAGTAGTCTTCGCGAGGCAGCTAGTGTGTTGCCCTAGGGTCGTCGTGCTCTCGATCAGATGATCGTGTGGAGTGTTGTGGTGGGCCATAGTACGTTGTTCGCGGGTCGTCACGAAGTCGTTCGGAAGGCCGTTCAAAGTGTGATGGGTAGCCATACCGTGGGGCTACATGTCGACGGCTGCAAAATCGCGAAATATGTCCTGGGACACCACAGGAGTAGCAAACTGTGAGAGGTCGAAACTCTGTTCGTCGACGAATACAACATTGTCTTCCCTGGCGTAGTGGGTTTGTTCGTCCCGTATATCAAAGGAATAGACCGGGCGTCGCGAAGAAGGCGGGCGCTGAGGGCGCCGGTCATGGCAAGGAGCTGGCAAGCGTGTTGCTCTCCTTGGCTGTCGTGGTGCTCTGTACTCAACAGCTGCTGCACAAACCATCGATTGCCAAGTGGTCGTAGAAGGCAGTGGCCACACACACAGAAGTCACAGCCTCACGTGGCACATATACCGAACGTTGGTCGTTTACAAAATGGTGATCAACTGAATGTGTCTGTTCTCTATAGCGAAAAAAATGTTCGCGCACAATCTGTCTAATCGTCGAGGACAGGTCTGGGTAGGAGCTCATGTCGATGCTGGAAACCGTAGTAACATTTGTGAGCCGGCCGAACTTTGGAGCAATCCTGAGCATTTCAGCTGTTGGAAAGTTCTGCAATGCCGAATACCGTCGGACACTGAGCTCAGGTGCTCTTTTCCGATGACAAACTTAGAAACTCCTACTTTGTCTTCTTCTGACATCTGATCATTAACCACCTTGCAGAGCTTGAGCACATTCTCTATATTCGTTGTACATGTCTCACCTGGAAGCTGCGCGCTTTGAGACAATGTCTGCTCAGCCCGCTTCCTTTTGACGCTCGAGTCGCCGAAACACGCTTTCAGCTCCGCAACAAAAACGTCCCACGTGGTCAGTGTGTCCTCGTGGTTTTCGTACCACACGAGCACAGTATCCGTGAGGGAAAACACCGCATTGCTGAGCTGGGCGGCGGCATTCCAGCCGTTGGACTTGCTGAATCGCTTGTACTGGACGAGCCACGCGTCAATATGTTCTCCCAATTTTCCTCCGAAGGTTGGCGGAACACTGCAGTACAGCACGGAACCCATTAGAGTTGGCCTTGAAGCGTTAGATGGCTAATCATGGGTCATCACGATCGGCGCAGGCGGGAGTCCGGCAAGGCGGCTGCTGCGGCGAAGTCCTGGTAGTGAAGCTCCCGTCGTTGGGTTTGTCTTACCCAGCACCTCCACCAATCAGTTACGCTGAAAGAGGACTAGGACGTATACGGCTGAAGGGGCCGTTTATTTTGGTCGCGAAGAGAAGCGCCGGAGCGGCCAACATGTTTATGATCGCAGTGTCGTCGTCTTCCTTCTTTCTCCAGCTTGGGGCAGCCAGCATGTTCACCCAATTTCGTTTTCTTCACAGGCATGCGCAACAATATATAAAAACAAAGGTGACAGAAAAACTTCAACAAAGGCGTGCCATGCACTACAACAGACAAGGATGAATCAAGTGGCGCAATGGCTCCATTTTCACAACGAGAGTGGGAAAGAGCTGAGAAAAGGGTTCCTTGTAGTAACAGACCCAGACGGCATATTATTTATGCTAATTAAGACATTAGGTCCGAAGTCTAAGGAGGCTTTGAGAGAGGCAGTGAGCAAAATAATAATCGATGGTGAAGTTCCCGATGGATGGAAACTTAGCAGAATGAGCATGATCTATAAAGAAAAGGGGGACAAAACTGACATAAACAACTACCGTCCTATAACAGTGACATCAGTGGTCTACAAGCTGGCGATGCAGATTATAAAGGAAAGACTGTAGGCATAGATAGAGGATAAGGGGGTGCTGGGGGAACCGCAGATTGCGTTTCAGAAACACAGGAGGTTGGAAGACAATCTGTTCTCACTGACGCAGTGCATAGAAATAGCAGAAAAGAACATAGGCACCTTTGGCTAGCATTTTAGGATATCAAGGAAGCGTACGATGGCGTGGTTCACGAATAATTGTGGGAAATACTGGACACACTAGTCGTGGAAGATGTGGTTACTAATGTTTTAAAGGATACCTATAGAGGTAACAAGGTAGTTATAAAGTAGGAAAAACAGGTATCCGAGCCTGCAGACGTAAAACGGGGGCTTAGGTAGGGGTGTCCCCTGTCACCCTTATTATTCATGATGCACCTACAAGGATTCGAGGCCAAATTAGAGGGAAATGGACTGGGCTTCCACCTTTCTTTCGTCAAACAAGGAAAACTCATTGAACAGGCACTACCAGCATTGATGTACGCAGATGATATAGTGCTAATGGCTGACAACAAGGAAGATTTGCAGAGATTTGTGGTCATCTGCGGTAATGAGGGAGATAGGTTAGATTTCAGATTCAGTAAGGAAAAATCAGCAGTCATGATTTTAATGACAATGAAGGTAGTGAGCTTAAAATACAGGAGGTCACGCTAGAGATAACAGATAAATACAAATATCTGGGCGTATAGATACGCAATGGGGCCGAGTACCTAAAGGAACACGAAATATACGTGACGACTAAAGGTAACTTGAATTCAGCGGTAATGAAAAATCACTGCATTTCAAGCTGCTTGAAGATAATTATGGGGCGAAGCTTTCGGAGGTGATTGTTGTGATTAATGTTGAGATAGTACTGAGACTGATTGCGGTTGTGATACTTATATCTATATATATATATATATATATATATATTGTCACGGTACAGCGTGAACCAAAGGCAGATAAACGTTGACACAGGGACTCTCAGCAGCCAAACAGCAAGATCGCCTTCTTTATCTTCAATCAGCCAGAGCTCCACTACCTGGTGTCCGCCAAATCCCCTTATTATCGTTTTGGTCCACCAGTACACACGCGTCATTTGCCCCCCCCCCCCCTTAATGAGCATCGCCCCGATGCTAAACCAGTAGTGCAGTTTTTTTTCTGTTCTTTAAGAAGTTTCTTGCGCAGTCACTACCTTTCATAAGGCTTCATGCGCACAACGTGGACTAGTTCTGGACGGTGCTGGCGAAGCCTCGTACTATGTGAATTGTCGGGGACGACCTCGTAGGTAACATCACTCAGTCGTCGCAGTACTAGATATGGCCCAAAGTATCTCCTTAGGAGTTTTTCAGAGAGTCCTCGTTTCCGTATGGGCGTCCAAACCCATACTCTGTCGCCGGTCTGGTAAACGACTGTTTTGCGGCGAGAATTGTAGCGGCTCGCGTCGTACTCTTGTTGTTGCTGGATTCGCAGGCGTGCTAGTTGTCTTGCTTCTTCCGCCCGTTCTGTAAACATCTTGGCGTCCGGTTCGATGTCGTCGCATTCGTGCGCTAGCATCGCATCCAACATGGTTCGTACTTCCCTTCCGTGAATTAGGCTGAACGGGGTCATCTGGGTTGTTTCTTGCTTGGCAGTGTTGTAAGCAAACGTGATATATGGCAAGATTTCGTCCCAATTTTTGTGCTCGACGTCTACGTACATAGAAAGCATGTCTTCAATTGTTTTGTTCAGACGCTCTGTAAGCCCGTTCGTTTGCGGGTGGTAGGCGGTGGTCTTACGATGGGTTGTTCCACTCAGCATGAGGACTTGTTCCAAAAGAGCTGCCGTAAATGCGGTTCCTCTGTCTGTGATTACGACGCTTGGTGCACCATGCCGCAGGACAACGTTCTCGATGAAAAATTGTGCCACCTCCGCTGCTGTACCTCTCTGGATAGCCTTTGTTTCAGCATAACGGGTAAGGTAATCAGTCGCGACAATAACCCAGCGGTTCCCAGCAGTAGAAGTAGGAAGTGGGCCCAAAATATCCATGCCAATCTGGTCGAATGGTGTTCTTGGGACCTGCACGGGCTGCAGAAGGCCAGCTGGTTTAGTCGGCGGTGACTTCCGTCGCTGGCAGTCGAGGCAAGTACGAACATGGTGTTTTACGGCTATGGTCAGTCTTGGCCAGAAGTAGCGCTGCCGTACTCTGGCCAACGTTCTTGTGTAACCTAAGTGGCCTGAAGTCACCTCGTTATGGCATGCTTCGAGTACTTCGGAGCGAAGGGCTGCTGGGATGACGAGCAAATAAGCAGATCCTGTCGAAGAGAAGTTTCTTTTGTATAGTACTCCGCTCCGTAAGCAAAATGATGACAGCGCTCTTACGAAAACAGTTGGTGCCTTCTGAGATCTTCCCTCCAGGTAATTAATTAGGGCATGTAACTCAGGGTCGCCACGTTGTTGCTGTGCAATAGCGGTTGAGTCAAGCACGCCGAGAAATGCTGTTTCCTCCTCATCGGATAGAGTTGCCGATTCAATGGGTGAGCGGGATAGACAGTCAGCGTCCATGTGGCGCTTTCCTGACTTGTATACGACAGTCATGTCGTACTCCTGCAGCCTGAGACTCCAACGCGCTAATCTCCCGGTAGGATCTTTAAGATTTGTCAACCAACACAGTGAGTGGTGGTCGCTGATGACTTTGAAAGGGCGGCCGTATAAATACGGACGAAATTTTGTGACCGCCCATACCACGGCGAGGCATTCTTTCTCAGTCGTGGAGTAATTGGTCTCGGCGCGTGTTAGTGTTCGGCTTGCATAGGCGACTACTCTTTCTGTGCCCTCTTGCAGCTGCACAAGCACAGCTCCCAAACCAATATTGCTGGCATCAGTGTGTAGCATCGTTGGCGCTTTCTCATCAAAGTGGGCAAGCACTGGAGGCGTCTGTAGTCGCTGGCGGAGGTTCTTAAAAGCAGCTTCCTCTTCGTTGCTCCATTGGAAAGCAACGTCTTCTCTCGTGAGGCGGGTCAACGGTGATGCGATGCGTGCGAAGTCTGCGATGAATCGCCTATAATACGCACATAGTCCGAGAAATCGTCTGACAGCCTTCTTATCAGTCGGCACCGGGAACTGTGCAACAGCTGCGATCTTTTCAGGATCAGGACGAACGCCTGCGTGACTGACAACGTGGCCAAGAAATTGCAGCTCTTCATAGCAAAAGTGGCACTTTTCAGGCTTCAATGTCAAGCCCGCAGACCGTATGGCTTGTAAAACTGCCTCAAGTCTTTTAAGGTGCTGGTCAAACGTTGCGGCGAAAACTACGACATCATCAAGGTAGACCAAGCAGGTTTTCCACTTTAACCCAGAAAGTACGGTATCCATAAGTCTTTGAAAGGTAGCAGGCGCTGAACATAAACCAAAGGGCAAGACTTTAAATTCATATAAGCCATCTGGTGTCACAAAAGCAGTCTTCTCGCGGTCTCTTGGGTCTACCTCGATTTGCCAATACCCACTCCTTAAGTCCATCGATGAAAAGTAACGAGCATGTCGAAGTCTGTCGAGAGAGTCATCTATACGAGGAAGTGGATACACGTCTCTCTTTGTCACCTGATTGAGTTTTCGGTAATCTACACAGAAGCGCAGGCTGCCATCTTTTTTTCTAACGAGGACTACAGGTGACGCCCAGGGGCTTTTTGAGGGCTGAATGACGTCATCTTCTAGCATTTTGTCGACTTGCTCTTGGATCACTTCGCGTTCCTTTGCAGCCACGCGATAGGGGTTTTGGTGAATTGGTCTCACCATGTCCTCGGTAATGATTCGATGCTTGGTGAGAGGCGTGCGGCCAACTCTTGATGTTGTCGAAAAACAGTCTTTGAATTCGGCCAGTAGCTCAAAAAGCCTCTTTCGCTCGTTCTTAGGCAAAGCAGTGCTAACGTCAAGGACTGGTGTCGAATCAAGTTTTGGTGCCTCGTCGACTACTGCCAAGCAGCCTTCTGCGTCTGTGATATCGTCGAAGTAAGCGACGGCCATGCCTTTTGGAAGGTGCCGGCGCTCATCACTAAAATTTGTCAGAAGCAAGTCCGTGCGTCCAGCGGCGACACTGACGATACCTCTTGCGACGGAAATGCCGTGTGTGAAAAGGAGCGAGGTTATTCGATCTGCTACTCCTTCGCCGTCAAACTGGACAGCGGCTGCCACAGAAACAAGCGTGCATGACCGAGGAGGGAGAATTACATCGTCATCAGTTAGACGCAATTGGTTTGGTCGCGCCTGTGTACAATCAGGTGCGCCCGAACTGTTGCGGAATGTAATCAAACTGTCTGGGATATTGATGACGGCGCCGTACTCTCGTAAGAAGTCCATACCAATAATTAAATCCTTGCAGCATGCGGCGAGAACGACGAACGACGCAACGAAAGAAGAACCTCCTATGTCAATTCTCGCTGTACATCTTCCAGAGGGCATCAATAACTGACCACCTGCCGTCCTTATTTGAGGGCCTGTCCACGGTGTCTTCACTTTCTTGAGGCGGATGGCGAGGTCCTGACTGATGATAGAAAAGTCGGCACCGGTGTCGACTAAGGCTGTTACTTTCTGGCCGTCAAGAAAAACACTCAGGTCAGCGGTCACAATGTCGTCGCTCTCACGTCTTGTCGGATTTGCAGCGTCGTGTAATGGGGGCTTTTCGTCGTCATCTTCATGGCCTGCAACCTTACCCCCGGAGGTCGCCGCCCTCAGTTTCCCCGTCGCGGGCTGGGTGACCTTCTTGCGTTAAGGTCTGCGGAGGTACGTCGGTGTGACGAAGGTGAATAAGCAGGAGAAGGAGAGCGGGATTGACGTCCCAAACCTGGCTGGCGGGTAGGTGTTGCCTCCTCGTCAGAAGTACGGTATTCGTAAAAGTGAGAACGGGCTCCATGGAAAGAGGCGTCCTCCCGGCGTGGTATGTATTCTTCGTTCGCCCGTCGATCGTCAGACCATGTTCGAAGAGGGCGGAACGGATCGCTGCGGTGCCAGCAATGACGGGCAATATGACCTGCACCTCCGCAGTTAAAGCATAGTGGACGTCGATCGATTGTGCGCCATGCGTCTGTTCTTCGGAGGGGTGGACGTCTGAACCTCCCTTCTTGCGACGATGTCCATGGTGCTGCTGTGGACGCCTGGTGGTACGTCGGTTGGCTTGGCGGTCGGCTCAAGGTCTGCTCTTGCCGTGGTGACGTAGGGGCCGTCGGCACTGGGTGATATGGCGGCGATGTACCAGATGGTGAACGTCGCAGAGCATCGGCATAGCTCATGGGACGGTGCTCGTCACCAGGACCAGTGGTAGAAAATGCGTGGCGGATTTCGTCGCGTACCAGTTCAGCGACGGACGCAACGGGGGTTTGAGCAACTGGATTTCGGAACTTTTGCAGTTCTTCGCGAACTATCTCCCTAATGAGGTCTCGCAGGGAGCTTTGATCCTCAGGTATGGCGGCAGCATTGATTGGGGTGCTGCTAGACATTCGATGATACTGCCGGCATCGTTGATGGAGCGCCCGCTCGATAGCCGTAGCCTCCTTGATGAAGTCAACTACGGTACTTGGAGGGTGGCGCAGTAGCCCGGCGAAAAGTTGCTCCTTAACGCCGCGCATGAGGTAGGTCAACTTCCTATCTTCACTCATGTTCGGGTCAGCTCGACGAAAAAGACGAGTCATATCTTCAGCGAACATAGTCACGCTTTCATTAGGTTGTTGAACCCGTAGCTCCAACAGCTGCTGCGCACGGTCGCGTCGATCGACATTGGTGAACGTATCGACAAGCTGTTGTCGGAAGTCGCCCCAAGTTAACAGACTGGGTTCTCTGTTCTCATACCAAATTTTCGCACCGCCGTCAAGGTAGAAATAGGTGCGTGAGAGCTTTTCTTGTTCAGGCCACAGATTAATCTTGGCGACACGCTCATAGTGCTCAAGCCAGTCGTCCACGTCTTCATGTGCGCCGCCACTAAAGTGATAGGGAACCAGCGGTTGAAAGATGGTTACCTGTGAAGGCTGTGTTGGCGGGGGGCCTTGGGGCGCCGGTTGCGGACTGGTGTGGGCCATTTGGAGAGGTAATCGGCACTTGCGAGGTTCCGTGGAAGGCGTGAACTCTGGAGCGAGGCCTACCAGCCGCCGACTGAACCGGTGCACGGGAGTTGCAATGGGTGACAATGCGTCCGAGCTAGATGAACGGCTCCCAGTGGGAGTATGGAGCATTAGGTAGGGTTGCGTCCCAGCACCTCCACCAGTGTCACGGTACAGCGTGAACCAAAGGCAGATAAACGTTGACACAGGGACTCTCAGCAGCCAAACAGCAAGATCGCCTTCTTTATCTTCAATCAGCCAGAGCTCCACTACCTGGTGTCCGCCAAATCCCCTTATTATCGTTTTGGTCCACCAGTACACACGCGTCAATATATATATATATATTGTCGCGCGTGAACAAGAGGGACTTCAGGTAAAGAATACCGCGTAGTCACAGAGGCGCAGGTCAGGGACACCACAACCAAAAACAAAAGCCTCGGCGAGAGCGCGCTAGCCCAACAACTTCTTCCTCGTTTTTTTCTCCTCGATGCGGGCTCGTGCTCGCCGCAGTTCATGGCCAGGTGGCATTATTCCCCCACTGAAAAAAAAGCATCGCCCCGATGCTCGCGCGAATGGTAGTGGATAAGCGGAAGTAAAGCAGACATGCACACTGTGGGCACACTTAAGAAAAAAAACAACAACAAAAGAACAAGGCTGAGGCACGGTCCCACTAACGTACGAAGTACGGCTTGAGCCGTACAACGTGAACAATCTCTGGGTAGTGCTTTCGACGCTGGGGTGACATGGTTCCATATGGAACCACCTCATAATTCACGTCACTGATGCGACGCACTACTTTGTAGGGTCCAAAGTAGCGACTCAGGAGCTTTTCGGACAACCCTTGGCGGCGAAACGGAGTCCATACCCAAACTAGATCTCCTGGGTGGTATTCGACCTGTCGATGGCGAAGATTGTAGCGGCGTGCATCTGCAGTTTGTTGTTGCGTAATATGCAGGCGTGCCAGCTGTCGAGCTTCTTCGGCAAACTGAGCAAGCTGCTCAGCGTCAGGTGTGAGCGACCCGTCGTAATCGTGTGGCAACATAGCGTCCAACATGGTCTGGACCTCACGCCCATAGACGAGACGGAACGGTGTGAATCGTGTCGTTTCTTGGATGGCAGTGTTGTAGGCGAATGTTACGTATGGAAGGACCTGATCCCACGTCTTGTGTTGAACGTCTACATACATGGACAACATATCGGCGATGGTCTTGTTAAGTCGTTCCGTCAGGCCGTTAGTCTGCGGATGATACGCCGTCGTCTTGCGATGGCTCGTGAAGCTTAGCTTGAATACATCGTCAATGAGCTGAGCCGTGAAAGCTGTTCCGCGATCAGTGATGACGCAAGACGGGGCGCCATGGCGAAGAACGATCTGTTCGACGAAAAACTGGGCAACATCGGAAGCTGTAGCTCGTTGCAGGGCTCTTGTCTCGGCGTATCTCGTTAGATAATCTGTCGCTACAACTATCCATTTGTTACCGGCAGATGACAGAGGAAACGGCCCCAGTAAATCCATGCCTATTTGATCGAACGGCGACCTTGGTGGTGTGATTGGTTGCAGCAGGCCTGCAGGCTTCAGTGGCGGAGATTTGCGGCGTTGACATTCACGGCAGCTTTTCACATATCTCTTGACGTACATAGCAAGTCTCGGCCAGTAGTACGCCTGTTGAACTCTGGCGAGAGTTCGTGAAGAACCTAGATGCCCGGATGTGGGTTCGTCGTGGCAGGCCAGAAGAATGTCGTCTCGCATGTCAGATGGGACCACTAGCAAGTAGGCTTTTCCATTGCCGTTCGAGTTTGATTTATACAAGACACCGTTCCGCATGCAGAACGAAGAGAGATTGCGAGAGATGTGCCGAGGTACGGGTGTGTTGCGTCCTTCTAGTTGGTCAATGATTGCGCGAATCTCGACGTCATCGTGTTGTCGTGCGATCAAGTCTGTTGCAGTGAGGACTCCGAGAAAGCCGCAGTCATCGTCATTGTCGGGATCACAAACTCCGGTAGGTGCACGTGACAAGGAATCAGCATCTTCGTGCTTGCGGCCTGATTTATAGACAATGGTAAGGTCAAACTCTTGCAAACGAAGGCTCCATCGTGCCAGACGCCCAGACGGGTCTCGTAAATTGGCTAACCAGCACAATGAGTGATGATCAGTAACTACTTTAAAGTGACGACCGTAGAGGTAAGGCCTGAATTTCATAGTGGCCCACACTACTGCTAGGCACTCTTTCTCCGAGGTGGAATAGTTCATCTCGGCGCGAGACAGGGCACGGCTGGCGTAAGCTATCACGCGCTCGGTGCCTTCTTGATGTTGGACAAGCACGGCGCCGAGACCTACATTGCTCGCGTCGGTATGAACTTCCGTGGCAGCATCCTCGTCGAAGTGAGCAAGAACTGGTGGTGCCTGCATACGCTCACGTAGATCGATAAAAGCCGCGTTCTGTTCTTCATTCCAAACGAATGGTACGTCGTCACGTGTGAGACGAGTCAGAGGCTCGGCAATTCTAGAAAAATTGGCGATGAAGCGACGATAGTAGGCGCACAGACCGAGGAAGCGGCGTACTGCTTTCTTGTCACGGGGAACGGGAAAGGAGGCTACGGCGGTTGTCTTGTCGGGGTCAGGTCGAACACCGTCTGCGCTCACAACATGCCCCAGAAATTTAAGTTCTTTATAGCCAAAGTGGCATTTTTCTGGCTTCAGCGTGAGGTTCGCAGAGTGGAGTGCTTCCAGAACAGCCTGCAGACGTTTCAAGTGTTCCTCGAAAGTGACCGAAAATACGACGACATCATCGAGATAAACTAAGCAGGTGTTCCACTTCAGACCGGTAAGAACAGTGTCCATCATTCTTTGGAATGTCGCTGGTGCAGAACACAGGCCGAAGGGAAGCACCTTGAATTCATACAGGCCGTCCGGTGTAACAAAAGCAGTTTTTTCTCGGTCTCTTTCATCAACCTCAATCTGCCAGTATCCGCTTTTCAAGTCTATGGATGAAAAATACCTTGCTCGCCGTAGTCTGTCTAGTGAATCATCGATGCGTGGCAGAGGATACACGTCTTTTTTTGTCACGTCGTTCAGCTTTCTGTAGTCCACGCAGAAACGCAACGTTCCGTCCTTTTTCTTTACAAGAACGACTGGCGATGACCATGGACTATTGGACGGCTGTATAACATCATCCTGAAGCATCTCTTCGACTTGAGCATTGATCGCGTCACGTTCTTTGGCAGAAACTCGGTAGGGTTGTTGCTTTATGGGCGAGACATCGGTGTGTATAATAATCCGGTGTTTCATAAGGGGCGTTTGACGCACCTTTGAGGATGAAGCGAAACACTCTTGAAATTCAAGCAACAGCTCCTGCAGCGCTGTGCGTTCTTTCTGCGTGAGGCTCGAATTGATGTCCACCTTTTCAAGAGCCTTAGAAACGCCGGTCGATGTCGATTGTAGCCCACTATTTATTGATGCGGCAGAAAAACATTCAGCAACGTCTTCGATGGGGTAGGCGAAAGCGATAGCGGTGCGTCGAAACAGGTGCCGCTGCTCATTACTAAAATTTGTCACAAGCAGCGTGGCACGTCTGTCGTGAAGCGTAATGAGGCTGCGGGCTGCGCAGACACCTATGCTAAACAAAAGTGTCAAGTTGCCTTCGGCGACTGCCTCACCGTCACGTATCTCGTCACACACGACTTCAACCAGGATGCTTGAACGTGGAGGCAACGTGATTATGTCGGCCGAAACACGAAGCGAACTGAGATGGCTGTCATCAGGCTTTTCTGCTTTGTCTGTAGAGAACGTCACTGTGCGCTGTCGGAGGTCAATGATAGCGCCGTATTCACGTAAAAAGTCGACGCCTAGGATGAGGTCTCGGGAGCATTCAGGAAGTATAAGGCAGCTGCAGAGAAATGTGCGTTTGCGAATGCCGACTCTAATCGTGCAGATACCGAGAGGGGTGACGACGTGCCCGCCGGCTGTACGGATTCGTGTCCCGTACCACGGCGTACCCACTTTCTTGAGATGCGTCGCCAGTTTTCTGCTCATGATGGAGTAGTCGGCCCCTGTGTCTAATAAAGCTGTAATATCGTGGCGGCCGTCGAGCACTACAGGTATATCTAGGGAAAGTCGGCTTTCTGATTCGGGAGCTGTCGTCGTTGAACCACTGCTGGTACGTACTCGCATGGATTGGGGCCCTTGTTCGTGTCGTTTATCAGCGGCCCCGCCCCCGAAGGTCGCTGTCGTTAGTTTTCCCGCCTAGGGCTGAGCGGCCGTGCTGGCGCCGCCCCTGGGTAGTTCGGGACACTTGACGAAGACCTTCTTGGAGATGGTGATCGTGACTGGCGCCGCGGGAGCAGTGGCATGCGCTGCTCGGACAGGTACTCCTCAATCGCTCTGGGTCTTTCGCCAAATCTTGGCCTGGGTGAGTCGACGGCGAAACCCTGAAGTCCGAGGCGACGGTACTGGCATTCGCGGTACACGTGTCCGGCTTCGCCACAGTGGTAGCACAGCGGCCGCCTGTCCGGTGTGCGCCATACGTCCGATTTCCGCGGGAGGAGCTGCCGATTCTCGAAATGCTGGACTGGTTGAACTGCTGGGAGTGGATCGCGATGTGCAGGGTGTACGAAACGGCGTGGAGGAGCGTAACGACTCGCAGCTTCGGCGTACGATGCAGGAGCGACGTAACAGCTCACAGCCTCGGCATAAGATGCGCGGTGAGGCTCGATCGGTACAGGCGGGGAAGCATCGTTGGACAGCGGGACTTGCAAAGCCTGCTGTACTTCACTCCTGATGAGGCTGGAGATGGATCCCGCAGCAGGTGGAGGCGGCCCGTGAATCTTCTGCAGCTCGTCGCGTACCACCGATCTGATGAGGTCGCAGAGAGCTTCGAGATTGACGTTACTCCCCGCAACTCCAATCTGGTCCACCGGCGAGGCAACATTCACGTGGCGGTCGTACACAGCTGATCGCTGCTGCAGCATGTTTTCCATTGTCGTTGCTTCAGTTAAAAACTCTGCCACAGTATTCGGGGGACTTCGCACGAGACCAGCGAAGAGTTGCTCCTTAACTCCTCGCATTAGGTGGCGCAACTTCTTGTCTTCTCCCATACCTGGGTCAGCGCGACGGAAAAGGCTCGTCATGTCCTCCACGTACGCCATCACGCTCTCGTTCGGCATTTGGATGCGTGATTGGATGGCCCGTTCCGCTCGTTCACGGCGATGGGGGTCAGCGTAACTTGCCAGCAGCTGACGACAAAACATCGTCCACGACGAGAAGGGTTCGCGGTTCTCGTACCAAGTACGAGCTCCGTCCTCAAGGCTGAAATATACATTCCGCAGCTTGTTGGCGTCGGTCCACTCGTTGAAAGCCGCAACGCGTTCAAAGTGAGCCAACCAGTCCACAACATCCTCCAACATGGAGCCACGGAACACCTTCGGCACTCGTGGCTTCTGCAGCGTGTAATTAGCCATCGGAATATTTTCCGTACCGCTCTGGGGTGGTGCAGTTGATGCCATCTCCGGTAGAGGTTCACGCTCGGGGGACAATCCTCGGATTCTCCGGCTGGCCCGGTGGACAGGTGTTGCGACTGCGGGTATAGGGCTCCCAGGAGGCGTTTGGATCATTGACTGGGAATACCCAGCGACTCCACCAGTTGTCGCGCGTGAACAAGAGGGACTTCAGGTAAAGAATACCGCGTAGTCACAGAGGCGCAGGTCAGGGACACCACAACCAAAAACAAAAGCCTCGGCGAGAGCGCGCTAGCCCAACAACTTCTTCCTCGTTTTTTTCTCCTCGATGCGGGCTCGTGCTCGCCGCAGTTCATGGCCAGGTGGCAATATATATATATAAATATATATTACTCAAAGAGATAGACTGAGACTGATTGTGATATAGTGGTGATTCTTCTTTATAGCTGATATGAGGTTCCGAGTTCCGGGTTACGTTTTCACTTCATAATCACAGCTTCATAAGCTATCGTCTCTGGTGCAGAATTTTCTTGTCGGTATTGCCGCTTTGCATCCGCTTTAAGTTGTCACAACTGCGCGTCATCTTGGCGTTTTTTCCGCTTAGTCTTTGCTTCCTTAGCCCTAGTTTGTGGTGTAGAACTTTGTTGTCACTGTCGCCGCTTTGCATCCGCTTCATTCTCTTTTGTCTACGTGGTAGCTTCCCGTCGAAGGCGACGCTGATGCTCAGCACGTCGCACTTTCCTGCGTTCGTCTTCGTCCATATGAGAGACGAGAATGTGTTGTATGGAGCGTGGTTACATATATATATATATATATATATATATATATATATATATATATATATATATATATATATATATATATATATATATATATATATATATATATATATATATATATATATATATATAGCGTCAAAAAGGTTACCACCGATGCCCTCTGTTGCTTAAAGTTGAAGGTTGCATGGTGTTACGGACAGACGAAAGAAGGCGGACACCGTGAGGTCTTAAGGAGCTTCGCCCCTAAAACAGACCACTGTGGAATTACAATAGGTATGATGTTGTGAGGGGAAAAGGAAAAGGGGCCATGGTTCCTGGTCTGACGTTCAGCAATGAGGTCTTGTGCATGAGATCAGAAGTTTAAGCAAGTTGAGAAATTAAGCAATGTGGAATAGGTAGGCTTGCCTTAGGAGCTCACGGGAATACACTAAATCAGGGAGTACAAGGTGATATGGGATGAACATCATTTGATGGCAGGGAAGCTAGCAGCAAGATAAAAGTTGAGAAGCGATTGAGAGAAATGGGGGAAGAGCGTTGGGCTAGGAAGGTTTTCAGCTACTTATACATGAATGTCGATACAAAATGGAGGAAGCAAACCAGGAAGTTGACTGGTAAATACTTAGAAAACAGCAGGTGGCCAAACCAAAAAGAACTATCGGTTAAGAAGAAAGTGAAGGAAACGGAGACTGTCATGTGGAGAATGGGCATGATTAAGAAGTCCGCACTAGAGATCTATCGAAATTTTAAGCAGAAAATTGCCAAGGAAAGGATCTATGATAATACTTGGGGTAGTTCTCTACTGTTTGAGGGCAGGACGGGAGTACTGCGAACCGAGACATATCGGGCCAAATACGAAGGGGTAGACACAGTATGCAGTGCGTGTGGAGAGGAAGAAAAAACTGCCGAACCCTTGATAATGTTCTGTAAAGGGCTTCACCCAATAGTTCAGGATGATGGCGCAGAGTTTTTCAAAGCACTGGGGCTTAGGGACCGGGAGGGCAAAATAGACTTTAAGCAAGTAGACTTAACTAGAAGGAGGTTATCTGATTGGTGGCTAAAGTCAAGGCACGAGTGAAAATTAAACTCTTCACTGCAAAGTACGAATACTCAAACTCACATTTTAAAGAAAAAAATAACTATAGTTTTTGGTTCATTAGGTATTACGGCTTGGTGGCGCCAGCCCCCACCTGATCGAAAGGGTAGAGCCATATCCATCCATCCATCCAGTGGGCAAAATGTACAGAGGATTCATGGTTTGCCAGGTTTACCTCCAGAGCTTCGCCCACTCATCATCGTTACCTTCGTGGATATGGTGGCACTTTTTTTTCTTTATTTATTTAGCGTTTGCTCCCATTTCGTGCAATAGCAGTTACGGACACCGGTGGTGGCAGCAGACAACTGCAATGCCAACTTTAGTGTGATGACTACTGCGCCAACATCTACGCCAGTTTTGCAGTTACACTTTAGTGATGTTGATACACTTGCTACTTCTCTTAAATCACACATTAAACTATGACAAGCATGAGCAGTCGTTAGAAAAGGAGCTAGAGACACCGGGAGTACTTATCGGGCCTGAATTTATCTCTTTGTCTCTTTTATTTTTATTATTGTTTCAGCTCTACCACTGCTTCGAGCTTGTACCATGCGATACATTGGGCATCAGCATTGGGTGAGTCCTCTACGTCTGATAGGGTCCGCTGCGAGCAAAAGAAACAGTCGCGAATTCCAAATTTATTCGCGATAGTAACCATACGGATTTCACAAGGAAGTATTGCCATCGCCACCAGCGTGGCTTTAACTCCCTTGTATGGTACAAATAGTCCACCGCAGTGATGTAGCTGTTCGGGTGCTCAGCTGCTGACCCGCAGGATGCGGGTTATATTCCGGCTGCATTTTGATGGAGGCAAACTAGCTGAGGCCTGTGTTTTGTGTGAGGTCCGCGCACGTTAAAGAACACCAGATAGTCGAAATTTGTGAAGCCGTCTACTACGGCATCTCCTATGCACATATCATGGTTTAAGGAAGTAAATCCACACATACAGTATAATAATAATAATAATAATAATAATATTAATAATAATAATAATAATAATAATATTAATAATAATAATAATAATAATAATAATAATAATAATAATAATAATAATAATAATAATTATTATTATTATTATTATTATTATTATTATTATTATTATTATTATTATTATTATTATTATATTGTTGTTGTTACGTTGTTACTTGAAACTCTTTACAGACCTGTTGGGCATTGTGTAAGGGGAGCTTAAAAGAACATCAATGAGAAAAAAATAAAAACTAGGAAATGTAACAAAAAACGACACAGAAAAAAATTTAACATTTCATACGTAACGCGTACTATCGTGAGCAACATGAACTTGAACGCGCGAGCGCGTGGCAGTTAGCATCATGCAGAACGTAGATAGTGATGGACGTGGATGGCGCTGCCGAAACCGGTGGAGAAATGAGTGGTGACCTTCAATTAACTGCTTTCACTCCCGCTTCGCTGCCGTTGCTTCGAAACGGTGGCTTATTACGTGCCATCGGCTCCTAGCAACGATAAGCGATTAAAATGTGCAGAACATTATGATCTGTTGCCTAGGATTCGGCGCAAAACACCCTGTGTGCCTTTCATTTCAGCAGAGAACGTTTCGCGAAGATGCTACCTTGCTTTGTAGCACCAGCATAGGAAAAAAAACAGTATTGTTGTTTCATGACTACTGTGCAGTTTACTCAGTTCGTGGTCGAAGAAAAGTCACACGCCGTGGTTTGTTGAAAACGTTTATTAGATGCTCCAAAAACGGTAAAAAAAGTTTATTGCACACAATTATTCAGGTTGCTTGCTCTTTTCATGCGCGTTTGCTGGGCTAATAACGGGTCATGTCTTCACAAGCTTTCTGAATTCTTTCTTTCCACTCCTATTGTAATTTTCCACTCCTATTGTATATGTTTCCTACTTTTATTGTACCACACCTATTGTACATGTATATGTTTCCACTCCTATTGTATAGCTTCACACAGTTCATCAGCTGCCACCAAGTCCAAGGAAAGGCCCCGCCGCGGTGGTCTAGTGGCTAAGGTACTCGGCTGCTGACCCGCAGGTCGCGGGTTCGTATCCCGGCTGCGGCGGCTGCATTTCCGATGGAGGCGGAAATGTTGTAGGCCCGTGTGCTCAGATTTGGGTGCACGTTAAAGAACCCCAGGTGGTCGAAATTTCCGGAGCCCTCCACTACGGCGTCTCTCATAATCATATGGTGGTTTTGGGACGTTAAACCCCACATATCAATCAATCAATCAATCAAGTCCAAGGAAAGCCAAGAAATGTTAGCCTTCATACACGTCCACGCGTGTTCAATATTGTTCATAGCCTCACCTTCGTGCACCACTCAAGGCGCATTACCCCTCGCTGTTCTAAAATACGTGCGACGTCCTTTGCTGTTTGCATGAGAGACAAGTCCTGCTGGAATAAGTAGCATCCATCCTGGTGTGGGCCATTCAATACATATGGAATCATCTTGTGCTCCAGCAGCGTGCCATACGCACCTCTTGGCCATACTCCGGAGGTTCTCACAAGGGCACAGGCTGTCACGCGACAAAGCTGCCCAAACGTTTACCGATGTGTGACCACTGGCGGCTGCCTCCTTGATTTTCGGTGGAGGGAAGCGCGTGTCCCCCATGTGCCACACTCTTCTTTGCTGGTCACAGTGGCTGGATAAAGTTGCTTCGTCAGAGAGGACGGCATATTTCCTGTTCTCCACCGTCTAGCTGCGGTGATCAACCACGAATTTAAGGCGAGCCATTTGGTTGGCACATGTGAGAAGGGGCTTCCGAATCACGATATGGCTTCGGAGGGCGGCTTCCCTTAGCCTCCGCCCTATTGTGCTTTCGCTTACATTCACAAGGTCTAGAGTACGGCGCACATCTTTCGCACCTAAAAGTGGTTTCTCGCTGACCACAGCAACCACTTACAGATCAAGGATCGGCGACGTGGCACGTGGTCACTTTTTGTGCGGACAATCCTTAATCTTCACACGCTTGGACTATCCCATTGACAGTGCTGAGATTACAACCTGTCAAGGTAGCAATGCTCCGCTGCGAGCAACTTTTAAAGGACAACTCAACGACTTCTTCCCGCTCATGCATACGCGCCCTTGACATGTTTAGGCACTAAAGTATAGAATACAAGGCAAAGGAGGCAGTGGTCGGCGATATTGCTGTTCTACAAAAAATATATTAAAAAGAGCGTATCAAAATGACTAGCCAACACCTCCTAAACTTTATAAATGCAATGACTGTGCATCATGGCACACTACGTCACAGCTGATATCGCGGCAGCTACATAACTTGGTGGGAAACTGGACGAAGCTGTGTGCGATTACGTGAACCAATATTGCCACTAGCGGCCTCGGACACACTACAAGCTACCCTTTAGCCCCAACGATATTGAAACGGGAGTGTCAGCCGCTATTGGAAGCGCGGTGCCCTTCCCAGTTTGTTTTCGACAGCAGCTGCTGCAAACCGAATGACGTAAAATTCAAAGCTATTTTCCACGTTCTCGCGTGTTTGAAATCATATATATATATATATATATATATATATATATATATATATATATATATATAAGGGAAAGAAGTGTATACCTAAGGGCTCATTTTTCCGTGTTTTAACACAATATTAATGAGATATAACAGACAGTAATGCCAAGGAATGTACAGGGGAAGTTATTAAAACCAATGCAATGTAAATAAGAAGAAAGAAAAGTGGATGAAAAAATTACCAACTCACAGTTGGTAATTTTTTCATCCACTTTTCTTTCTTCTTATTTACATTGCATTGGTTTTAATAACTTCCCCTGTACATTCCTTGGCATTACTGTCTGTTATATCTCATTATTATTGTATATATATATATATATATATATTTATATATATATATATGTATATATATATATATATATATATATATATATATATATATATATATATAAAAATATATATATATATATATATATAGGCAGGCATGGTGGTTGAGTGGCCGTAGTGTTGCATATAGTCAAGTAGATCCTGCGTGAGCAGTCACAACGTGGTTTATTTCGACGTTTCGGCCTAGAGTCTGGCCTTAATCAGGATTGAAGGTACAGTTTGTTGGTGCTCAGGTTTATAAAATCTCAAATCAAAATAAAAAAGGAAAATACAAAAAAAAGAAAAAAAGGAAGAAAAGGAAAACAAAAGAAAAAAGGAAAAAGACGAAAAAAAGAAAAAGAATATAAGGTGGACCCCCGGGCGCCCCCCTTCCACTCTTCCTTCTGCTTCCCCCTTCATCTCTCTCCCCCTTCTCCCCTTCACCTTTCTTATGCCAGCGGTGTATGATGAAGCAGCGGTCAGTGGTCTGTGTATTATGAAGCATACACAGACCGCTCACATCAGAAAGGTGATGGGGAGAAGGAGGAGAGAAATAGAATGGAAAGTGGAAGGAAGAGTGGAAGGGGGGCGCTCGGGGGGAGTCCACCTTATATTTTTTTTCTCTTTCTTTCTTTCTTTTTATTTTCTTTACCGTTTCTTCCTTTTTTCTGTCTTTTTTTTCTCTTTCCCTTTGATTTGAGATTGTATAAAGGTGAGCACAAACCAACTGTACCTTCAATCCTGATCGGCATGACCTTGAAGTACATGTTTTGATATTGTATAATAACTGATGATCTCATGCTGCTGTTGCTGTTGCTATGTTGTCAAATGGTGCGAAAGCCTTCGTCAAGCCTTAATGGCTTTTTGCTTTCGCCCCACAGCATCACTGTTGTGACTTTTGTAATGTCTCCTGTGATGTCGGAATAAACTGAATTGAATTGATGGGCCAGACTCTAGGGCTAAACGTCAAAATAAACCGCGTTGTGACCACCGACGGAGGATCTACTTAACTATATATATATATATATATATATATGACGCTATGATGACTGGGAGACGTGGCCTGGCTCATACGCCATGTTTATTCTACTGTGCACTTCTTCCTCCTCTACTTCTCCTAACCATCCCTGCCTTCTTACGTCACAGGATTCCCCCTCCCCCCGAAAGAAGTTGCGTCAGACTAACAGAAATTATAAACTGAACATGCAGGACTAAAAAGTGAACAAATTCAAAAAAGGGAAGATTGTTCCATGTCCCAGGAAGTTTCCGTAAACACACTAGCTTCGCGGGAGAGTGCAGCAGTCCGGTTAGTCCTAGAGTTCTGGTGGGCGAGGCTGACTATTGCGTACTATAGAACACAAGTACACCTTTAACGTGGAAACTGCAGATGATGAAACTGTTTGTACTCTGGCAAGGTTGATTTGATTGATATGTGGGGTTTAACGTCCGAAAACCACTATATGATTATGAGAGACGCCGTAGTGGTGGGCTCCGGAAATTTAGACCACCTGGGGTTCTTTAACGTGCACCCAAATCTGAGCACACGGGCCTACAACATTACCGCCTCCATCGGAAATGCAGCCGCCGCAGCCGGGATTCGAACCCGCGCCCTGCGGGTCAGCAGCCGAGTACCTTAGCCACTAGACCACCGCGGCGGGGCTGTACTCTGGCAAGGAATGAACGTAGTGTGAAGGCTTTGGAGCACCAGCAGCTTGATTTGCGTAGGCGTCGTGCTCTTTGCCTTGACTGGTACACATGCAGGGCCACCCGTCTGCATGTTTGTTGACCAAGGTTTTTCCGGTGATTTCCGCGTCCTTCCGGGCTACAGGGTGTTGATTTGCGCCTTTTCTGTCGTCGTATGTCACGTTGCCTGAGTATTGATCTCAGCTTGAGAAAACTTACTCGACGTCCCTTGGGAAAACGTCTGGGATTCCATGTTTTCTTTGTCTCGAGTGAGGCATCTTGAATATGTTGTCGTTTCGGTTGAGTCGTTTGTAAACGTTTTTCTTGACATCATGTGTGTTCTTCCGACGTCTCAAGTTGTCCGTGTCGAATAACAAGACGCTTAATCTGGGCGATTTCATTGTTCTGACCTTGCTGATGTTGCGATAAGTGTTGATGAGGTGGCAGCCTTTTTGCAATTAGACAATGCTTTTCTTGGCGATTTGACGTATTGTTCAGTTGGCAGCTGTTACAAAGCTTTTCAGGCAGCGAAGTTGGTAAGACAGGTTTGACTGGAGGAACATCAGAGGTGCCTTCGGCAGCATTGATTACGTAGTCTTCTGGCACCTGGCAACCTGTTGGAGTCGCTTCCGAGCCTCCTGTGTTTGGGCTTTCAGATGGCTTTGTTTTCAATGGCGATGCCGCATCAGGCGTGGTTTGGTCAAATTCCAGTTGGGAATGGCTGTCTTTCTGTGCAACGAACGATGCATGCTCTTCTGGTGCATGCATCTGCACAGAAGGGCCAGAGCTTGGCTGAGCCATCGAAATAAAGTCTTGTGATGAAAAATACCTTTTCGAGTCGTCATGGCGTGGTTGGGCAACGTCTCGTGTCATACGCTGACGCGATGATTTTGGAAGTGCCATCTTGCGTGTAAAACGGAGGCCCGAGCGATGGCTGTGGTTTTCCCGAAATACGCTTGGTCGCTTGTAAGTGTACTCATGTTCTACTTTTTGTTGTGGCAGTGGTCGATTCATGCTGAGCATTCGTGAGCTTGAATACTGCTTGTGAAATTGACAACCGAGTGCGATTGCATGTTGATGGTTTGTTATAAGCGAGTCTTCGTCATAATCGTCATTGTATTCTTGAAATCGGATGGTCATTTCTTCTTTAATCTTTTTTCATGACTCGTCATTTTGAAATATGTGAGTGAGGTAGAATTTGAAAGCCTCACCGGAGATGTAGTCGGTAAAGTTGATGATCATCTCCCGTTCCGACCATGATGCAGCGGTAGCATGGAACTCGTACAGGTAGAACCAGTCCTGCACGGGTCCATCGTCTGCTGCTCCGGTGTACTTGGGGATGTCAAGGTCGGCCGATGAATCTGTCATGGTGCTGGTCGTTGTGTCCTCGTTGAAGATGAATCGGAAGATGATTTATGGTCAGGGTATCTTGTGGGGAACTGCGTTCATGATGACCGACTGATGAAGGGGCATGCAGGTCTCCATCCTGTCGACTTGTGTGACGCTATGATGACCGGGAGACGTGGCCTGGCTCATACGCCATGTTTATTGTACTGCGCACTTCTTCCTCCTCTACTTCTCCTAACCATTCCTGCCTTCTTACGTCACACACACACACATATACATATATATATATATATATATATATATATATATATATATATATATATATATATATTGTGATGAGCGAGACAGAGAACAAGAGACAACACCCGATTCTGGGCCAGCTGTTCTTATTCTGTCCTTCGTCTTCCTCCTCCTTGCTGTAGCTATCCGCGCGCCGAAGCGCCAGCGTCTTTCTGGGTGATGACACTCGGCCATGACTGCGCGCGCGCGGAGCTGGCGGCAAAGTTTTTGGTGGACGGCACTGGCTGCCTCGAGCTAGTCACTCTTTTGCACGCCACGATGTCTTTTGAAAAAGTGCTGTGGACTCAGGTGGCCGGAACTGACTGCCCCGTTGCGGCCAATGCTCTCGGCCGCGACTTGGTTCCCGTATCTGCCAAAGGTAGATCTGGCGGTCAATATAGTGGCTGCCTTTCGGAGGTCGGCCTTGGCCGCGCTGAAACTGGGTGACAGAGTATTCCACAAGTTTATCGGGAGGTCGAGACTGGTGGCTGTCTGCATCTTGAGTGCCAACTTTCTCTTCATGATCTTGGTCAGTGACACCAGCAGTGGTTACCTTGGGCTCTACCGTCGCCATCACCGTAGGCGGTTCAAGCATAGGCAATGTTGGTGCCTCTACTTGCCTCAGTAAAGGTGATATTGGGGCTGGCTTCTCTAACTGAGCTGTATGAGGACTGGTATCAGCCTCTTCCACTGACATGATGGCATCGTGTACCGGCGTGGGTACTGAGAGCAGCAGTGGCGTGTCGCACCTGCGTCTGACGCCATTTGTAGGACAGGCAGAGAAGCTTTCTGCAGCACGGCTGGAGGGCTCTGAGGAACCTTTGAGATGTTGCTCCACTTCAGCTCGGTGTGCGAATGGGGTTGCGTCGGTGAAGGGCAATACAGCACAGTCGAGCTGCAGCGCACAGCTTCAGCCTCGAGATGGAAAGCCTCTGGAGCTTGCTCCTTGATACCGGCCAGGTTGGACGGTGTGGTGGTGGAGAGGTGGTAAGGATTACGACCGAAAGCAGCTATGAGCTTGCAGCTCCACTCCGCCAATGACTGCTGCTTCCAGCCATCATACTGGTTCCACGCCACTGCACCTTCCCGAAGACGGTCTACAGCCACGGTTCATTTCTGAGATTCCGTCCAGGCCTCGCCCATTGCTAGCGCGTTGACGGTTGCCACCCAGCTGTCGGCGTCGTTCCGGACCTCGTCGAATTCCGGCAGTTCGTAGGTGGAAGGCGATGGTGGGGTGGCATGTGAGAATGCGGTTATCATTGAGGCAACGCCGTCGAGCTGGTCTGAGAGCTGCAGGAGGGTGCCCCAAAGCTGCCTGCGTTGCTCCAATGGGCTTGCCTCAAGGTCGTGCGAGGCAGCTACGTCCAACACGGCGTTAGTGGCACGCAATTCTGGCAACATTGTAGGAGCTCGCTCGGAGGTTGACGCTGTCAGTTCGTCAGACTTGACGCGGAGTAGTGCGATGGTACGCCGCAGGTTCGCGGCGCTGTCGTGTGTGAAGTCTGAAGCGTTGGTGATCGGGGTCATCCAATGAGTAGCGGTTGCAGCACTCACGCCGGTGAAGTTGACGAGCAGAGAAGCCTGGACGGTGTTCCCTGGCAGCTCGTATGTTGAAAGAATGCGGCAACGGGAATGTAGGCCATGGGAAGCGTGAGCGGCATTCCCAAAGGACAGGAACTGGTGCGGATCCCTGCTGTGAAATGGCGGCAGGGTGTCAATAAGGTCATGTCCTACGACCCCAGGGGAGGCCTGGACGCCGTCCACTGGTGGTTTCAAGGGTAGCTGAAGCGGCGGGTGGGACCCCATTGCCAAGGAAGCGTCAACGACGTTCCTTGATGGAGAAGCCCGCACTGCCGACGAACCACGAAGACACGTACCGGTGGCTTCCCGCAGAGGGTTCACTTGTCGGCTTGCGCTGACGGCAGAATCTATAGCCAAGGACGCGTGGACGGCGTCCCTTGTGAAATGGTACCAGTAACGGGTACTGCAGCAGCCGAGGAGGCCTTGACGCTGTCCCCAAACGGTGGTGGCAGTGGCGGCAGGTGAACAGCCGCTGAGGAGGCCTTGACGTCGTCCTCAAGCGGCGCTTATCGCAGCTGTCCTGGATGACAAAGCCGGGACGTAAGACTTCTTTTTCGTCGACTGCGCCATTGTGATGAGCGAGACAGAGAACAAGAGACGACACCCGATCCTGCTCGAATCCCAGTGCCGTGCAGTTCCCAACCGGATTTTTAAATAAACGCCCGCTGGAAAATCTGCATGCATTAGGAGGCCTTTGGTGCGCACTCACTGGTGACCTCCACCGCCAATGCACTCCCTCACGAGAGATAGATTTGCCACCCTTGTGCAGTATGTGGCCACTAACTCTCTAATGCATACGTCAATTAACTCACGGCCTTCAGTCTGCAGCGGCAGCGAAGCAACTGACCACGGCGGTGGTCTGATCTGCAGTGCAGCAAATGGTGCTAAGAATCTCTGGGTCCAGATAGGCTGTCATTGGAACCTGTACTTAGTAACGTTTAACGCTAGAGCCTTATCTTGTGAGGCATGTCTAGCTGTAATTTTGAGGAGTTAGAGGGTGTTAAATGGGATGAAATTGGGCCCCAGTGAGGTTAGGTGAACAGATAAAGCCTATACGGTGCTAGGACTGGGCACATACTCTTGCTATCATGGCTTGGCTCACAGAAGAGAGCTCAGCGTGGGGCTCCTTATCCACAGAAAAGTAGCTGGTAACAGATAGAAATACTCTAACATTAGGAAAAGGGGGGTGGGCTTGGTTATAAACTCAATGAGAGATGAAAGCCGAACGTGATAGAGGCTTACGCGCCCACTTCCAGTTATGATGACGCATCTGTTGAAAGCTTTTATGAAGACTTCAATGTCAAGGTAGGGAAGAAGCAGGATGGAGATCAAGCAGAAGAATATGGCGTCGGTATAGGAATGCCAGAGGCGAGCTACTAGTAGAATTCGCAAAACGAAATTATTTACGGATCTTCAATACCTTCTACCGAAAACGAGGGAACCGTAAGTGGACATGAAGAAGCCTTAATGGTGAAAGTAAAAACGAAACAGACTTTTTACTGAGCGCACACCCAGGCATCGTGCATAATTTGGAAGTGAATGGCAAGGTATGATGCAGTAAGTATAGAATAGTACTGTCTCGAATTCACCTAGACTTGAAGAAACAATGACAGAAACCGATATACAAGAAGCCAAGAATGAGCAAGCACCGGGAAAAAATGTGCAGAAATGCAAAGTCTCACTTCAGAACAGGTACTCGGATCTTCAGGAAACCAGCCTTAGCGTTGGCGCAATCAATGGTAACCTGACGAAAATTATCACAGAGTGTGCAGTGAAAGTGGGAGGTATGGTGCTTAGACACGACACTGGCAAGCTGACTCAGGAGACAATGAACCTCATTAAGAAGCGTCAACGCATAAAAGCCTCAAATACAACAAGCATAATAGAATTTGCAGAGCTTTGAAGCTGAATACTAGGCGTAAGGCATCCTATATAAGGAGGTATATTATGGATAAAATCAAACACGCTCTGAAGAACGGAGGAAGCATCGAAGCAGTGAAGAGTGACATTCAGATAGGCAAAAACCAGATGCATGCGCTACGGGACAAGAAAAGCAAAGCAACTAACAATATGAAAAGAATAGTTTAAATGCGGAGAAGTTTCACAGACAGTACAGTAGCCGGGACCACCACGACCTCAATATAAGTACTAGCAGTAGCCCAGATAGCAACCCACTAGTACTAATAAAAGAAGTCAGAGATACCTTGGGAGGAATGCAAAGAGGCAAAACTTCCGTTGATGATCAAATACCATCAGATCTGCTGAAAGGGGAAGGACAGATTGTGCTAGAAAAACATCCACCCTGTTTACGAAGTGCCTCCTTACGGAAAGAGTACCAGAATCTTGGAAAACTGATGACATCAACCTAATACATAAGAAAGGAGATGACAAGGACTGGAAGAGTTACAGGCCGATCAGCTTGCTTTCCTCCGTATACAAGCCATTTATAAAGGCAATTGGTAGCAGAATTAGGACATTAGAATTCAATCAACCAAATGGACAAGCAGGATTTTGGACACGTTACTCCACAGTCGACCACATTTATACTATCAATTAGGTGACAGAACAATGCTCAGAATACAGCCAACCACTATATATATCCGTGATATATTACGATAAAGAATTTTATTTAGTAGAAATATCAGCAATAATGCAGACACTGCGAAATCAGGGCGTCAACAAAGCATATGAAAATATCTTGCAAGAAACCTATATACAGAGGATCAACTGCGACCACAGTGAGCTATAGAGAAAGCGACAATACATAAATCAAGAAGGGTGTAAGGATTAGGGATACAATCTCTTCAATGCTATTTACCGCGTGCTTACAGGGGTTTTTTAGAGGCCTAGAATGGGAAGAGTTGTAGATAAGAGTTATTGGAGAGTACTTTAGTCACCTACACGCTTCGCCAGTGACATCAAATTGCTGAGTAACTGAGTGGATTATTATCAACTGATGATTACAGAGTCATACAGGGAGGGCCAAAGAATAGGTCTTAATTTTTGATAAATCTGCAGAAAACGAAAGTAATGTACAATAACCTCGGAAGAGAAAAGCGCTTCGAGATATGCAATCGTGCCCTTGAAGTTGTAAAAGACTACGTCTACGTGGACAGCTAATAACAGCCCAGCCGTACCACAATATTTAGAAAACTATAATAATAAGAATTTGGTGAAGCACATTTGGCAAGCACTCTCAAATAATGACTGGTAGATTGTCACTATCCCTTAAGAGTAAGGTATATAACGGTTGCATCTTGTTGCAGTGATCAACAAGGTGTTCCGCTTATTCATTCCTTACATTCAAAAAGGAGTCTTGAGCTTTTAGTTTTACGCATCGTACTGCCTGGCCGATGTAATCTTTGCTACAGCTGAGAGGTAGAGTATATTGTGAACCACGTGTGTAACACTGTCAGTGTAACGGTGAGCATGCGTCTTTGAATAACAATCCGAGTTGTCTTTGGTCAATAGTGGACAGATCTGAGCTAGCTTAGACGAGGCAGAAAATGCGACCTTTACGCCAAACCTGTTTGCAATCTTAAGATTGTGGGAAAATTTAAGAATGTATGAATCACCTGCTGTATTCTTTTGTCTTTTTTATTGTTAGTTTGAGCTCACACTGCATACGTTATTTTCGTGCACCCACCGTGCTTGATAAGCTCTTTGCACGTTTCGATCTGCTTGTGATTATCCGAGTGACATTCCAGCTTTTCTCATCGCATTGATCCCCTTGCCCTTGCGGTGAAACTGTGACTTATCTCACGTAACTAAACATTACAAAAGTTTAGTTGAGAAGACGAACTAGTAAAAGTGTTAGCCGTAGAAGCTCGTTACATGCGTCACTGCTTGTCCAGCTTGGATTAAAAAAGCTAATGACAAATTTGTCTGCAAATTATATACCAAGAACGAAAAATGTAAAGTGCAACAGTTTAGTTGTACACAATGTTTTGTTTAATCCAGGTTTGCCGCTGGAGTTCCTGTGGTCACACAAGTTGAAGAAGGAAGTGTCGCGGGGGAAGACGTACGTATGCGATAACCTTCACTAAAAAAAACGTCATTAATAATTCAAGCCTGATGTTGCATGCATGCATGGCAAACCGTTCACAACCTTAGTGGAGTCGCAGGATACTTCGAGCTATACTAAAGCTGGAAAATTGGTGAACCCCGCCTGTAAAGACAGTAACCCAAGATGAAAGTATTGATGGCTGCATGTCTTAGCGTGTGTGGTCGTGAAATGTTTGTTATTGTGTACGTATCTTTGAATACTGTGTTTATCTATTTTCCAAGGCAGGGTAGTATAAAAAATTTCAGTTTTTGAGAGCTCACCTCCTTATCGAAAGTGGGGGTCGGGCAGGCAAATCGTCATTTTGCGCAGAATAGAACGGAATAGAATAGTTTGATTCGGACAAAGATACAAACATAATGAAATATGTTGACGAGGCAAGGAAAAATGAGACTCCTACGTCTTTTGACGAAGTCGTCCCACCGGACTCAGACGTCGGCTAGCTAGCAACAAAACCACAGAAAATAAGTACAAGGCTCCAGAAAAACAAGTATAAAGAGAGCAGAAAAAAATAGGTACAATGTTCATGGCAAAGCTTATATAAACAAAAAATGAACAGTAAAAACACATTGGAACAAAATTATTCAAAGTTTACATTGCATGTTTGGGTTTAACAATTATATAAAGTTATACAAATATAGAAATCAACATAGATTTCACGTTCATTGAAGAACGATTGTATATTGCAAAGAGGCCGCAACAGTTGCTTTACTTGTTTTGTTTTTTTAAACATGAGTTAGTTGCCTTTTCATTGGCCAATTCGAATAAACATAGCTATGCATTGAAAATGAAATATTCTGATATTCTATAGTTTTAGTACTGTACTTAGTCCTTGGCCTTCGTCTCGTTAATAAAATAGTGCGATCGTCAGATGCCCCTTTTTCGTTTAGATATTTGAGAACATGCTACGATCATGATTGATTTCGCGGAAAATTATTTTTTAAAAAAATACTGGTGTAATTTTCAGAATGGTGGCACGTTCAAAATTTTATACAAAGAATCGGTTGACGGCAGATAATGGGATGAAATCATTTTTAAGCTCCTTTTTTGTAAAGAGGAAACATGTTCGGCATCAGTCTTGTTGCACGTACCCCAGACAAGGTGAAAATATGTTAGGTGGGAATGAATGAAAGCGAGTTATATTTGTGTTCTTACGCGCAACTGCAATACATACTTCAGCCTATATAACATACCAAGAGATCTCGATAACTCAGCACGAACATGATTTATGTGCTCAGACAAGCTGAGGTGAATCTTAAAAATGACTCCCAAGAATTGACAGACCACATTTTAGGTTCCTGTTCTAAGGAATGAATACCAACAGGCCCAAACCAGACTCTTCTACTTGGCCTGAGTTATAGATCCTAGAATTTTGATTGCTGTCAACTTCAAGATTTAAAGTGGCTGATATGCTTTATTATTTTTTGCTTGGGTTGTCAAGAGCTGTTAGGACCCGTAATGTGTCTGCTTGAGTGATACGTCTAGTGCCAATGCCGAGAAAAAAGTGTTCACTAAATGTACCACCCAATTTCTTGGAGAAACTTTTTATAGACGTATACTTTTATTACAAAAAAATATCTTATTTTAAAGGGGATCTGCAGAACTTTTCCAAGTAGGAATCGATTGGCTTCCAAAAATGACTTCAATACCTCATCAATCGACTGCCGCAAAGAGATTTTGGAACCCGCGAATCAGGACAGAAGTTACCATAATCTGTAAACAGGGCTTGTTGCTCCGTCAGATAGCACGTAACGAAGGAACAGACACGGCACACAGAGTACGGGAACGAAGTGAAGAAACGAAATGACATACACGGGAGCCTTGTTTCTTTTCTTGACTTTGTCCCCATACTCTTTGTACCATGTCTGTTTTTTAAAGACAATAGTCTTTCTTGGGGACCTTCGACGAAAAAATTTTGGTCTGTCTGTCTGTCTGTCTGTCTGTCTGTCTGTCTGTCTGTCTGTACATTTTTCTGTTTGCCCTTAATGATAACGCACACGGCACCAAACGGCCAACCCTATCCGCAGCGCCCACCTTTATTGCTCAAGGTTTAGCGTTCATAGTTGTGCAATCGTCAGGTTAAAATCAATTATTGCGCATATCTGAGATACCTTAACGACACGCCTATATTTTGTAAGTCTGACTTTGTCTTAGAAGAGGCACACACAAGTAACCTTAAGGACTGTAGCGTTTATTGCGCTGCGCTGACAATGCAACACGATGCTCAGAAAGGTGCTTCCAACGCTTTGCTACGATGGCATGGTGGTGGCACCTGCCCGTCACTTTGCGTTCTACACCTTATCACTTCCGAGACTGGCGCGCATCTTTCTCCGTGGGCAGACACGCCTTCGTTTTTGAAGATAACTTCCAGATGGCGCTCGTGTCTAACGTGCCTTGATATGCTCGTTCACCTCCAGTACACGCTCGAGGCACTCTAACGCAGGGCCTCCAGAATAGCATTCACCAATTTTCTTGCACAGAACAATAAATAAAAGATTTGTTCACTCTCTCCATACGCAAGACTATCGTCTTTCGACGACATTTGCAGTATACCATGCATACTCGGGCCAATTGTTTTCTTTCAGCAGTTGTAACATGCAATATTTGTTTTATAATCGATTTATCTTTTTTTTTCGTCCAGACAATAGTGCTGTACGCAATGCAGGCAGAATTGAGACGGGGAAACGAAGTTATGTACTGTGTGGCTGCTGGCCTTGAACACTTTTTTAATTTGAGTAGCACGTTAGGGCTCCGGGTTGGCGTATGGTGCCGTCGTCGCTTTGCCTGGCGCTTCATGTGTATCGTAATGGGCGCGCCCTCGCGTCGAGGAGAAGTCTTGTCCTTCTTGTTCTTCGAGCTCCTTGATGATGACTCCTTATAACCATCAGCCTAAGAAGAAAGAAAAAGAAATAACCAGTGCGTGTGGGGTTATTCAGACATCATGTAACAAAATAAGAAAGACAAGATTAAGCAAGCACGCTTAGAAACATAGAGATGGGAAAAATAGGAACGCAACTACAAAGAGCAAAAAAAATAAATAACTAAAAAGACAGTAAGAAAGGAATGGAATGAAAAAATGGACCAAAACAAAAACAGGTGTACGAGAATATCACAGTGGAGAAAAAAAAGCAAATCCTACACACATTGGGAATCGACGTTATGCGATAGATGCAGAGGAGAGCTGACTGTTGTATTTTTATTATAGAGTGCTATACTACGAGAATAAACTAAATATATATAAAAGTGTTGTAGGCACAGACATAAGCAGAACACAAGCATTTGTTTTATAAAAGCACTTGTTTACCCTTACGCAACTATGCCAACATCACCAAGAGTATTAGCAACACGAGAAGCGCTAAGCTGACATCACGTGCTTATGATAGCCAGAATGGTAGCCCTGGACAGTCCTACATGAATTAACTTCAATGAATGGCATTTAATTACAGCTGACGTCAACCCGTCGTGATGGCTGCATCATAGGTGTATTTGTGTAATATTTATAAAATTATATTACCAGCAATGCATCCACAATTGAGGTTTCATTAATAATTTACAAAGATAGTGTATTTTACAAAAGCAGTACCGAGATGTGGCGTGGCTTTGTGTTTGAATACTTGATTGCCATGCAGAATGCTTGGGATTGATTCCTAGTGAGACCCTGATGTTCATCAGGTCAACGGTGCCGATGTCAGTTTTCGATAACGATTTCGCATTTAAATTACCAATGTCTGTTGTCACCGTTCTTTAATACAAATAAACTGTCAATCCACAGTAGTGCATACCCGCATACTAGTGGCACATACCCACCCGCGAGTATGTGCCATTAATCGGCAAAAAAACTTTTATGACGTACGCGACGAGCTTGTGTCATTACTCATGTCACAACCAGCGGGTCATACTCATCAAACCATGTTACCCTGAATCGCAAAAGAGTTCCGCGTAAACCCACTAGGTGGCGGGAGCGCTTAACTTTTTGAGAAAACGGATGTCTTTGTGGCTTCGTGCTACAAACGGGTAGTTGTCTTTTCCTTTTTTTATCTGATGCTTTTAAGCTAATATTTGTTCACGCCAAGTTCAGTGGGTGATCACACGACCACTTGTACGTAGGCGTTTAGACAGATAAATAGATACGTAGACAGACCAACAGTGCCTACAATGTGCGTGCCTCGCCGCGGTGGTCTAGTGGCTAAGGTCACCGGACACGCAGGTTACCGGATCAAATCCCGACTGCGGCGGCTGCATTTTGGATGAAGGCGAAAATCCTGTAGGCCAGTGTGCTCAGATTTGGGTGCACGTTCTGGAACCCCAGGTGGTCGAAATTTCCGAAGCTCTCCACTACGGCGTTCCTTATATTCTGGTTTTGGAACGTTGAAGCCCGCATATCAATCAATCAACCAATGCCTGCAGTGTGCGAAGAAATGCGTCGCATTTAAAAGAGAACCAACAATAAACAAACAACGAAGGCTGCCCAGCTCCGCAGTTTCTTGAGGCTTGATAACGCTTGTGCGAAGTGGCCTCAAATATTTCATTGAACGTACGACTTTCTTCACCATCGCCAGCCTGCGCTTGGGCCCGTGGCGGCCCCAGTAACTATATGAAGCTCAGAAATCTCATGTTAACCAATGGACATGCAGTACAGCGTATGGCATGGTCAGCTGAGTATGTAGCATAATTAGTTCATCGGGAAAGGTTCTAGCCGAATAAGAATCAGAGTGAATCGCAAGCTGTGTGCTGCACTATAATTTGAACAGCTTTGATGCTCGAAGCGCTTCGTGGTGTTTTCTCGTGCCTTCTCGTGTTCGTGTGTTTTTCCGCGCTACATTAAATCTGTTTGAAACATGAACTAATTCACCTACAAGCCCACATTACAACCATTGTGCGCTGTAGTGTTTGGGTAAAGTATTCTCAGGAGCCGAGTAGCAGTGTTTTCGGACTTTGCTAAAAAAGTATTCCAGAGCACCTTTACATGAAGTTATTTGAAAGAAGTCTTGTGACCTATCAAGCACATCCCACGTCGAAAGAAGTGACGTCTTTAAAGATGCCATTCTTCAAGACAGCTGATTTTCTGCTTCCTTTATTTCAAGGTTGTCTTTCCTTTTACCTGAGTAATTATGCGGCATTACTATGACGTTAAATCTTTCTCGTAGTTGGTTGCAAACGAGTGGTGACAAAGCAAAAAAAAAAGTGTCCTTATTCGCAAAGAGCACACATATTACCATCAGGAGTGACGTCATGCGTGGGCCGTTATCTTCGCCGCAGCATGCGGCACCCGTTGTCACCTAAACAAACCTGGCCAATTATTATCGAAGTGAATTTTCGAGCACCAGGCGTGTGTGCCTTCCGACGCCTGCTTGCAGCGCGTTCATGCGAGAGCGAGAGCAAACACAGCGTCTTTTCGCGTCTTCGAATAACAAGCGAAACAGCCATTTATTGGTGAATTAGAACCGTTGGCAAAATTACTACCCCCTCTCTGCTCGTACCTTAACCCGCATCTTGCACCGTGAATTCTGTACACGTGAATAGCTGGCAGTGACAATATATGCTCTACCTATTCAGGACAAAATACAAGTAGGGGATGTGCTGGACGATTTGTATGGCGAGGCACTGAAAGGACGGAAGCGAGGCACAATCTCCACACTTCTGGACCACTTCAAGGGCATGCCGGTGTACGTCTCTGTCATCAAGGTGAGCCATGAAAAAGTTACAGGCGATAAATAATGAGCAGTTGTTAAGTATTTGTTTGTAGGGAACTTTTTAATAGCATAATACGCCATGTCCACATGCAGTTCTTGAGAGTCGCAAATATTTTTCCGCTTCTGAGGAATTAAATGATTTTCAACTCCTCATTTGTCTTAAGTGTGTACACTAATTAGGGATGAAATTTCTCGAAATATAAATGCCTGACATCACTCTTACAAAATAAACCACAGAAAATAGCGCAAATTAGTTAATGCATAACAAATTTATATGACAAATATAAATACCAGCATGAAGATTAGGACAATAACGGAAAGCAAGCATTGGTCATCGATAAATTAGGCTAATGACTTAAGAGACAATTACGAATGAACAAGTAGTCTTAATGACATATTTTAGCCAGGAAATAACGCGAAAACAGAGGAAAGGGACACACAACGCCCGCCTGTCCTTGGCGTTGTGTGTTTCTTTGTTCTGTATTTGTGTTATCTCGCGACTAAAATATGCCAATAAGCAGGTACAAATCAGGTAAACAAACAGTTTTGTAAACACAAAAAGCCTATCTAATCTTGTCTCCACAGGGCACAGACCAAGCAGAAATGTTTTTCGAGGGGGAGGGGGCATCAACATGATTTCACATGCATATGTAGTCGAGCATCGTTTTGGGTTCTGGATGCCATGGCAAAAAAATGAGTGTGGGGAGAGGCACAGACGAAGTGTGTCACCTCCTGGCTACGTCACCGATCCAAAGGGTAATATTTTGTCTCTGAGCAGTGTCCCATTGAAGATAAGACATCCAAGTGCCCGCGCGCTTATCTAGATTGCAACGTATGCTTCCTTAATTGTTCCTGCAAAAAACGCTCTCGTTCCTCTTGTCGTGTATGCAGACAATAACAAAAAAAATGGCAGCATATCCGCGGAGTGATAGATGGAGAGTGGGGCGAAGCATCCGTCCGTCCATGCGTCCGCCTGTGTGACCGTCCATTTGACTGTTCGTGCGCCCGTCCCTGCGTTCGTTCATGCATCCGTCCCTGCGTCCGTTCATGCGTCCATCCATGCATCTGTCTGTGTGTCCGTTCGTCCATCTAGTCAACACTCCAAGTACCACCATCTCGCATCTTTTTATCATATATTCCCCATATTGAAGCACCGCCATTCAGTGGACATTCCAAGGACTAAACGAGAGGTGGCACACGCACACTTTCTTACGGCTTGCGCTTCGGGTCTACTTCCCACCTTCAACCACCTTGAGTTCATGGTATATACTAGTTCACTGTATTCATGGCACTGCGGCCCAATGCTCGCTAAACCTTTTTAAAACCAAGGAGGTTACGCCCAGCGAGTACAACGTAGCAACCTTTTCCTGCAGATAGTGCTCAATGTACATGCCAGTGGCTGCTAATGTGAAATGAGAGACAGGAGGATTCAGCTTTTCATTTCTTACGGCTTGCGCTTCGTATCTGATTCCCCCCTTTAACCACTTCGAATTCATTCATGGTATATACTAGTTCATTGTATTCATGGCCCTGCGGCTCAACGCTCACTAAAGCTTTCTAAAACTAAGGAGAATACAACCAGCGAGTATAATGTAGCAACGCTTTCTCGTCCGATAGCGCTCAATGTACATGCCAATGGCTGCTAATGGGGATCGCAGCGTGCGCGTTGGCTAAAAGCCGAATGCTCCTGTCTCTCATTTCCCATTAGCAGCCATTGGCATGTACATTGAGCACAATTTTTTATTGTTAAACAACGCACAGAAGAAATTTCTCACCGGCACCACCTTGGAGATCAAATGTTATACCTATTTCGGGCATGTGCCACTGGTGGTTACGTACTACAAGGAACGCACAAGCCACGCCATAAGGAGCTGCGCTCCTAAAAAACTGGGTATGCCTCAACACTTGACCTAAAGTTGTAGTTGCGTTGCCACTTTAGTAGTTTTATATGCGTACCCGTGAAGGAAGTTCAGAACTAATTATAGGTTCAATGATTTCGTGCAGTTTGCATGTACAATATTTATGACACTACCCATGACCAACATCCAAGGCTTATAAGAACAGCACGTGCCCAGCACGTGCGTTAATTCTTCTTACCTGTGGTGGCTCCCTGCAACCTTGGCATTTATTTTTAAGTTGTTACTTCTGAGAGAGGCACTCGCTCTGTATGAGAGACACCGTGTACTGCTTCTTGATAGAAATGTTGATGTAATGACGTCGTACGGGCTAGCAACTAAAAGTAGGCGAACCCACACAGACTGTCATAGGGCCGTGAGTTGAAGTCTGAGTTCACCTGGTTGAGTTAAAGTTTAGGTGAATGTGAGTCCATGTGAGTTCGCCTAAAGAACAAAGTGACACTTTGATTGGTGGAGTCCGAGTAACCCTAAGGACTAAGTGTACTTTATCAGCGAGTCTGAGTAAACTCCTTTTTGTTTTGCGGACCTCACGTTATATCTGCTGAACTTGAACATTACTTCAAGCCTTATGTCGGCTCACGTTTATATTTATCATGTCTACTCACATATCAAAACAGTAGCGTTCGTACTACACCTCAATATTAATTGAACAGATGAGTAAGTTACGGAGGGTGTGACGTGGCTCGAACAGCTGCCTTGTATTCTCTTTTAAAAGAAGGTTTTGCTGAAAACCTATCGTGTCAGTCATCACTTTCCATAAGAGTTTGCCTAGTGCCAGACGCCGTCGTCTAATGGCTAAGGTACTCGGCTGCTGACCCGCCGGTCGCGGGATTGAATCCCGGCTGCGGCAGCTGCATTTCCGATGGAGGCGGAATTATTGTAGGCTCATGTGCTCAGATTTGGGTGCACGTTAAAGAACCATAGCTCGTCGAAATTTCCGGAGCCCTCCACTACGTCGTTTCTCATAATCATATGGTGAATTTGGGACGTTAAACACCACATATCAATCACTAAATCAATCAAGAGTTTCCCTAGTGAATTTAAACCACTGATAGCACGACAATAAGATACGAGATCGAAAGCGCTAAGTGAAGCACCGAATATGCAAGGTATTGGCGTTAATAAACATTTACGCTTTGGACGAAACAGCTAATTATACTCTTACGAACTCATGAGTCTGAAACTTACCCACATTTAGTGAGTCCAAGGATGTAAAATATTTTGGTAAGTTTGAGTGCGAATGAGTTAAATTGAAGAAATTCCGCTTGAACAAAACATTGGCGGGTGTGAATCCAAGTAATTCCTTGGATTCACACAAGTTGAGGTATATTTTCTGGGTCAGTTTGAGCGAGTTATAAAACTCTTGATAACGTATGTGCAGCTATGCTTTATAATTATGTGGCAACACTGCGCAAATTACGGAAGCATTGTGACTATGATTTCACTCCGCGTCTCTTGACAGAATGCTATTCTTCATGTCTGAAACATTTTGTAAAATAACTATATCAAGTAAGGCTTTTTCATCTTCAGTACTACACAAGACAATTTGTTGCGTCTATACAAAAATGAATATATTATGCCATACCGAATGAAACTGACTTAAAACGTCGTCCATCCCTCCGTCCATGCATCCGTCTGTGCACCAGTTCATCCGTCCATGTGTCCGTCCGTCCGTTCTTCCATACATTTGTCTGTTCATCTGTTTAATCGTCCACTCGTCCATCCATCCATCCGTCTGCTTGTCTTTCGGTCCTTCCATCCGTTCATTCGTCTATCTAGTGAACAGTCTAAGTACCGCCTTCTTGCATTTTTTAATCTCATATTCATCATGTAGAAGTAGCACCGTGCAGCGGACATTCAGAGGACAAAACGAGGGATAGCTATCTACTACTACTACTACACTGTAAACCAAATTACACCCTTATAGGTGTTTTGTAGTGTCTATAACTCACACCTTAACACCCCATGAAATGGGTGTATCAAGCAGGGCTACACCTATATCATGGGGCGGATTTCCGAATTTACACCCTATGGCACAAACATGTTTTCGGGTGGAAAGACAAATGTACACCCAAGTGGCCTTAAGGGAGTGAGGGTGTAAAAGCGAATGCACCCAAGTAATCTTAAGGGCGTAAGGGTGTAATATTGCTATGACACCCTAACACCCTTAAAAAACAAAAGTAGTGAAGGGGTGTAATTGCTCAAACAGCAAAAAGGGTGTGGGGGTGTTCATGCTCAATAATGCCCCAACACCCATGCACAAAATACCATAATTCGAAAGTTACCCCTTTCCAGTAAGCCCCTGTTGAAGCACGTGAAAGCTTACCTTTTAGCTAGACCTCTCATGTGCAGATGTCCTATTGTAGTGTCTCCTGCCACAGTGTGGTAATCCTGGCCTTAGCACAGCTTTTATGGTGCATATATGAAGCACGGCATATAACACGTAATCCTAGCTTAATGCAAAGGCATCACTCAAAATGAGCTGCCACACATAACACAACATTCACAAAGTCATGCCATTGTGCAAAACGAAATCAAGCTTTATTTTATTAGGCACAGAAAACATACAGGATTCAGAGACAAATTGTACCTTAATCAAAAGCCTTTTTCAATTGTGCAAAGCAGAATGCATTTGCTACAAAAGAAGACCGGAAATCAGACGTCAATGCTACAGCATGGAGCTCTAACGACCAATGCATGCATATCAAAGTACAACAAAAGAGCCTTTATTTGCACTTAAAAATGAAGAACTAATTTTAACATGCTTCAATGCAGCACAAAAGCACAGTGCAGTGAAGCATACAAACAGCAGGAAGAGTAGTGCAATGCAGCATGCCTTGTTTCTCCAATATACTGAAATAATATATCAATGCACACTACAATTACCACAATGATACGCCACAGTTTGCATGTGTTGTGGCATGCCTTATGCATATTATGCAAGGCTAGTGGTATTCTAATGAATTTAATGACAAAACAGTCTTCAAATGGCATTTTCATTTCACAATAACCCTTGTGTGTTCAGACATTCAGAATACTGGGGAGACAATAATACAGGAGTGAAAACAATAGGCAAAATTACAATAGCTTAACAGTGTCACTAGATACTAACCACGCAGAATAATTGATTTAAAGATGTAAAATATCAAGCACATCACATAATGTGTCCCCCTGAAACAATGCAACATCAAAGAACATAAAATGGGCACACAAAAGCAGGGTGAAAGAGTAACCACTTACAGCTAGCAGAGGTGGAGCAGCCAAGCTATCATCTGGAGCAATATTTTGGAGCATCATATCTTGCTTTTCTAAGGAGAAAATCTAAATTTGGAGCAGGTTTCAGGAAAAACAAACACAGCATTTTTGAGCTTGAAATTTCAAATTTACAGCATTGATTGATATGTGCAGTTTAACGTCCCCAAACCACCATATGGTTATGAGAAACGTCGTAGTGGAGGGCTCCGAAAATTTTAAACACCTGGGGTTCTTTAACGTGCACCCAAATCTGAGCACACGGGCCTAATGCGTTTCTGCCTCCATCGGAAGTGCAGACACCGCAGCCATGATTCGATCCAACGACCTGGGGGTCAGCAGCCGAGTACCATAGCCCCTAGACCACCGCGGTGGGGCTCCAAATTTACAGTAGTAGAACAACTTATACTGAATCACACACACAAGAAAGTATATGTAGAAATTATTTGACATATGCTAATTCATTCAAAATACACGAGAGTGCAGCTATTTCAACAAAAGCACTCTTGAACTGTCCTACAGTGCAAACAATGCTATCCTCCCTATATACGAATGCTCCTCGACTCGAATCTCATCCTTCACTTGTACTAGCTGAGCACAGCGCCACCGCTTGTCTAAAAATGACGCTGCGTTTCTTGAGAATCGCAGCAGATTATCCCTGATATTGAGTGACTTGCTTTGCCTAGAGACTGCACTGGAATCAATTTTCTCAAGTCAAGGTGAAGCATTTAGTGAAGGGACGTTCTAAAATACGGGTGTAAAACTCGCAGTAGCATTTGGTGAGCTTGTCCAACTGTTTGACAGGCGACCCAGAAATTCCAGATATTCGTAAAGGGGTGAAGGGGTAAAGGGGTAAAGAGCTCAAGGGGGTGGCGAAAAGAAAAAAAGTGGCATACGATTTTCTTTATCGTCGCTTAAGGCTGCAAAAACCGCATAAATCACTCTGAAAGACGGCCAGCACATATACTAGTACTCGTTATTGAATGGCATCTGCATGGCAGAGTAATATAGGGACAAAAATATTTTGTGTCCTGTAAATCAAAAAGCACTTTTCCGCAGAGCGAAAGCGTATTCTGGCAAAAGCGACTTAAAAAGCGTTATGGACGTCATAGAAAGGGGGGGGGGGGGGCTAGAACTTTCTTTTAAACCGTTCTACTTTTTTCTTTTGCTGTGAGGTTAGAATATAGTCAATTAAAAGTTATAATTACGGTAGGCACATCTGTATTACATTGGATGATGATGACCCCGCCTCGATGGTTTAGTCGCCAAAGTACTCAGCTGCATTTTTCATGCAGGCGGAAATGCTGTAGGCCCATTTCCTTAGATTTGGGTGCACAAGAACCCCAGGCGGTTGAAATTTCTGGAGCCCTCCCCTAAAGCGTCTCATACTCAAATGGTGGCTTTAGGACATTAAACTGCACACATCAATCAATTAGATGGTGATGTGCAAACTTAAGTTGAATAATGGATCTTATGTTTCTTGATAAAATTAACAATACTGAGAAATAATTGAGGCTGGCAGGCATTTCATAAAGGTTTTGTGCAAAATTAGGAAATTGTATCCAATTGACACAATTGGCACGGCTGCTGTTCTCTTGAACATGCAAATATGAATACGAAAATATCATGTAATATTTTGCTACAGACATTAAACATGTGCTGTGAATAGACATGAATGCCTGAATTGAATAGTCGATTTCACGTCAAAACCACGACAGCACAAAGAAAACACATGAACAGGACGGGTGCTCGCTAGCAGCTGTTTGTACCTTATATTCATAATATACTATATATTCATACGTACAACCTTAAAAAGGTGGCGAGCCGGAGGTGCCCCTAACAAACTAGCAAAATTGCGCCGGTACATCGCTGAAAATCATGCTGAGCAGCTGAAAGGCTGTAAAAAGAAGCATGCGTGGCCATTCACGAAGTCTGCCACTGAAGTGCTTTACAAAATACCCCTATCGTGCAGAAAGACGCATGTTAGCCAGACGACGAGGCGCTGCGTCAATGATCGAGCGAGGGAACACGCCCTTACGGCAAAGAATAATGACAGTGCCCGTTCAAGAGCACATGTCACTTCATGTGGATTCACACCAAGAGCCATATTTATGGGCTTTCACAAACGAAAAGGGGTATCAATTACGTTAGCAAAACTTCACTCATCATGTATGAGCTGGAAGCACGGTATCTAGCGATCATGTGTCCTATAGCGTGATTAGGTAAGGGACGGCCCGAGTAGGTTGCAGAAGCGTTGACAAAAAGTGGGTTTATATCAGCCTGTTTCCTCAAGAAATCAACAATTGCAAATAAGTGCCCCATCCGTTTGTGTTTTCTTCGTTTGTGTGGTGGTCATTTTGGCGCAAAATTGACTAATATTTAATGCAAACATGCACCAACTATCCCAACAGCAAGTTCTACTACTTATTGATGCTACTGCTGCACATGTAAACAACAATAGCACGTGCAGTTAGTTCCCTTAGAACTGTGAAAAAAGCGGCACAATACAGTGCCTCAGAGGAGGCACTTTCAGTATATTTTTTGGTAAATAAAGGCCTAATAAGCATAGGACCTTTTTCTGTGTTCATGACACACTGTTAGGGTGATTTCATGCTAAACGCCCAGCCGTTTTGGCGACCATCTATAATGCATTCGAAAAATATTGTGCTGATTAACTGTATTGAAAGCAGTGAAACGGTAGGATATTTCGGAGAGAAAAAATGTTTGGTCGCAAGGTTGCCGTCGGAACTTTCCGGGATGTCGTTTGGGTGTGTGTGAAAAAATTTATTTTAAAAGTACGTTCTATACCAAACTTGGTCTAGTTCTTGTGTAGGGTGTTTGAAGCTCAGTAATATTATTGCAACTATACTGGCACATATGCTTCTAAGAATTTATCCAAAATGTGCTATGTTTGCAATTTCTTTATTGCAATACTGCAGTTTGTATGAATGTCTGTGTAGTGAATACCTACTCCACGCAAGGTATATTTTGAGAAAAAAAATATTTGAGACTTATCAAGCTGGTAAACTTTATGAGAAAAAATCATAAATTCTACAAAATTGTAATTTTTGATCATATTCAGATGCGATTTACTCCATGTGGTGCCTTAACTAAAAATTACCTTTATACATATATTGAAAGCAAATGAACACTTCTTTTCATATACTATCATTGAATTTTTTGTTTTAAGGAAGAAAATATTTTTTTAGCATTCCAATTGGTGCCTATCTTCCCATTTCGTCATACGACAGCTGCCACCTTGAAATTTCCTATTTTCATCAATGGGAAAGTTCAAAACTTATTTTCTTCCTTAAAACAAAAAAATGTAATGATAACAATTGGCACATGAAAATACCTTTTTTTTCCTTTTGATGCAGGTTTGAAGGTCATATTTATTTGGACCACTCCACAGTGCAAATCGGGTCTCAATATAAACGAAAATGACGATTCTGCGAAACTCGTAATTTTTTCTCGTAATGTTTAGCAGCTTAAGAAGTCTCATAATACTATTTCCTCAAAATATACCTTTTGTGTAGTTAGTATTCATTAGTCAGACATTCATAACACATGTTGGCTAAGTTCTTGTAGGCGTAGTAGACGAAGAAAGTGCTTAACAGCGCAAATGACAAGAAAGAAAAGATGAGACGAGAACAGAGCCCTGAACAAACAACCAAAGCTTATTGCAAACCAACTGCAATATACAGAAAACAGAACCTGCGCGTAACCACGCATTATAAGCAGAATTGCACATACATGCATCATACGGCCTACCTTATCGACAACCGGTCATATAAGGGGACCCCAGATAACTAACTTCACAGCAGTTAAAAAAATTGAGGGTGCACTAAGACAGGAAGCGCCAAGTTCTTGAATATAGAAAGCTTCACTAATCTTGTGCTCGCGCCGATTTTTATATCCCCCGTAATCAAACACTTGTCAAGAATTGGCTGTCAACAAGACTTATTAGAATGGTCTACCAAGTGGCTGGGAAGGAAACCTTTTAGAGAGTTAGCGTGCTCAACCGATCATTCATGCGTCGCCCTGTTTGGCCGATGTCCACAGGTGAATAATATCTTGTAAAGAATAGCTAAAACACATTCAACATGGTGCATAGCGTGTTTCTTAGTGCATGCTTCTTTCTCAGGCCCTTCGCTATTGACCCTGCGACATAGGCCAGTGAGCTTGTCGCGTGCGCACAACGCAACCCTTACACCTATTTTTCCAGCGACCTTCTTTAGCCTATGGGAAACTTCGTGTACGTAGGGAATAACAGCCTTGCTAGAATGAGGCTTATTGAGTTAGCTCTTGCTTTGTGTCTCATCAGGCAATCTTAATGACGTTAGGAGAGTCTCGGCAATAGAAGTTACCAGGGGATTAGAAAAGCCTGCTTGTTGAAGGCAGTGAACTTAGAACGAGAAACTGCACTCTATCTGGCGGTGACAAGAGTCAGTTAGAATTGCCTTTAGGCAGGAAAAAGCGATGCTTCGCTTGACTAGCTTAGAATTAGTGGACGTAAAAAGAAGGCTTTTCCTTGAGAAAGGTTCGTACCGCCAATATACATGGTCAACCAAAAAACCATTTCCAAGTCAAGGCATCGTAACTTGTCGTCATGAATCGAACTCCGACTTTAATTCCAGTTGCATCATTTCACGCCAAAAAATGTCAAATATCTCACCGGTGCAGATGTGTACAATGGCTCAAGTTTAGCACCGGTTCTTTGCGACTTTTTACTCGCGCGGTATGAAAGAAGTCTCATGGCTAACTTTGATCACACGAGTACAGTTAAAGTGTTCGACTACGTTGACGACTTTTTAGTGCTTTACCGCATCGATCAATCTGACCCTCGGCGAACCACCGATGAGATATTTGACGTTTTTGGGTGTGAAATGAAGAAACTAGAAATAACGTCGGAGTTTATTTCTGACGACAAGCTACGATGTCTAGAATTAGAAATGCTTTTTTTTGTTCTTCATGTATGTTGGCGGTACGAGTCATTCTCAAGAAAGAACCTCCTTTTTACGTCCTCCCATTCTAACCTGGTGAAGTGAAGCATCGCTTTTTCCTGCCTAAAGGCAATTTTAACTGGCTCTTGTCACCGCCAGATAGAGTGCAGTTTCTCGCTCCAAGTTCACTGCCTTCAACAAGGAGGCTTTTCTAATCCCGAGCTAACTTCCATTGCCGAGACTCTCCTAACGTCACTAAGAGTGGTTGATAAGAGACAAAGCAACAGTTAACTCAACAAGCCTCATTCTAGCAAGGCTGTTATTCCCTACATACACGAAGTTTCCCAAAGGCTAAAAAAGGTCACTGGCAAAATAGGTGTAAGAGTTGTGTTCTGCGCACGCGATAAACTCGCTGGGCTATGTCACAGGGTCAACAGCGAAGGACCTAAGAAAGAAGAATGCACTAAGAAACACGCTACGTGCCATCTTGAATGTGTTTTAGCGATTCTCTACAAGATATTTTTTTACTTTTGGGCATGGTTACATTGGCCAAACAGGGCGATGCATGAATGATCGGTTGAGGGGGTACGCTAACTCTCTAAAAGGTTTCCTTCCCAGCCACTTGGCAGACCATTGTAATAAGTCTTGTAGTAAGCCAATTCTCGACAAGTGTTTGATCATGGGGGATATAAAAATCGGCGCGAGCACGAGATTAGTGAAGCTTTCTATATTCAACAACTTGGTGCTTCCTGTGTTAGCGTACCCTCAATTTTTCTTAACTGCTGTGAAGTTAGTTATCTTGGGTCCATTTACATGACCGGTTGTTGATAAGGTAGGCTGTATGGTGCATGTATGTGCGATTCTGCTTATAGTGCGTGGTTATGCGCAGATTCTGTTTTCTATATATTGCAGTTGGTTTGCAATAAACTTTGATTGTTTGTTCAGGGCTCTGTTCTCGTTTCTTCTTTCCCTTCTTGTCCTTTGCTCTGTTAAGCACTTTCTTTGTCTACCATACAGCACCAACCAGTCGTATCAAGCACATTGCCCATTGTTAGTCTTGGAGGCGTATGTGCCAGTGAAATTGCACTAATATTACTGCGCTTCAAACACTTTACACATGAACTTGTACTTAACATGTAGACAAATTTTGGTATCGAAGCAATGAGCAGTACTTTTAAACTACCTTCCCACAAACCACACTGAAACGATATTCCAGTAAGTTCAGAAGGCAACTACGTGACCGAAAATTTTTTTTCTTTTGAAATTATTTTACTGTTTCACTGTTTTCAATGCAGTAAATCATCACAATTTTTTTAATACATCTGAGATGGTCGCTAAAATAGCTGGGATGTTTGGCATAGATTGACCCATTAGTGGATCAACCTTTTAAGCTGGCGACATGTAGGCCATGTCCAGTTTTTCATACAACTGTAACATTATGCATTGTACACAGTTTTCTACACGCACTGCTGTTGATCTGATGGCAAACTGATACTTATATTGAAAATATAAATAGGTATATAGGACACATAGCTTGAGATGAAGCCTTTCCCATCAGAGGAATGTTCCTAAAATGTACAAGATATTTGGTGCACCCTATGAGTAGCGTCCACCACTGCTGCGACCCTTTGAGTGAGGTCGTGAGCCCGGAACAGCTGCTTTCAGGTTGTCATGAAGAGTGCACTGCATTGTCAGCACCCAGTCCATCGTAGAAAACGTAGTGTGCTTTCCTTTCAACATTCTGCATGTAAGAGATGCACAACATTCAACTAAGCATTTAAAAAATACTGGGAACAATAAGAACCTCATTATGATGTGTCATATAATAAAAAGCTCCAGTTTCTCCACTTTCAGCTTTACCACTATTCACTTTTACAAGCATCTGTGCACATTAGTGTACGAATGCAAGTGCCATGTTTGAGTATGGTTTTTTCACCACCGTGGTGGAGGTGAAAAAGTGCTTTTCTCTTGAATAATGCACCTAGCAAGAAGCTTGAAATATACTGGGAAGCTCAAATTTCAGCGTTTATACCAAGTTTTCTTGCTAAGCTAGAATACCCTAACCAATAGGCCACTACAATGGTTGATACAAAAAATTATATAAACCCATTCAGACAGAAAAGTAGCAATATTGATCATTTACTTTAAAGGATTATTGTGTAGACATGTACACATCACAGATGTACAATCTACTGTGTGAAAATAGTGTAAAACATCGAGCAAGCCCCAATATGGAAGGATCAACAGCACTTACAATATGACAACTGCTGCTGGAAAAACAGCACTGTGTATTTGTGGAAGCTCACCTCTAAATTTCTTCTCCAGTTACATAAATTTGGTGTACTCGATAATTTTATGTCTTTCACAGGTTGCTTATTGGTCAACAAAATGATTACTTTAGGCCACGAGTAAAACTGACTACTCTCAAGAGTAAATAAGACGTGCTAACCCTAGTCTTCGAGTGCATGCATAAGCAGCTCATTCGCAGTTGAATTTTTTTAATTCATAAAAACAGCCATGCAACAGATAATGTATCACAAGTAAGTTAAATATATGCTCAATAATCTCTGAACTGTTGGACCATAAATATGTGTAATTTAAAAAAATGCACGACATATTGGAGAAGTAGCTAACAGGAATATATGCATGGAGGGCTTATTAGTTGGATCAGTGTTCTTACATTCGTAAGGATGAAACCTGCACAGACAAAATGCATGAAACAGACAAGAGCTGTTAGGTCATTTACAGCCACCTGTGTCTTTCATTTACAGCCACCTGTGTCACCATCCTCATTTTGTTTTTCGCGAGCGTGTTTTTTAGTGGCTAACTATGCCTACACCATTATCATCTGTGCTGTATCAGTCTAACTGAAAGTTTTGTGTGCGTGTTTGTTGGTACACTTTGGCTAAGCTTTCATATGTAACCACATCGCAAAACCCCACACCAAAATATACAAAAATATTCTATTCTCAATATTCTATGTGCCGCAGTACAATGGTGCAAAAATGCAAAAAGATGTGTGCAATTGAGTGTGGCTGTTCAATCCCTTATTAAAGCACATCAATATTTCTATATTCTAATTATTTACAATATTTCTATATCCTGATTATTTACGATATACTAGTATAAATATAAACAAACCTAGCAAGGCATAAAAAGCGCGAATCACTGATTAAACAAGGTACATATAAATTCTTTGGTTAGCTGCACGATTTTTAACAAAACACGTCACGCCGCTGCAAAGCGCAGGCATCAAAGGGGTACTGATACAAAGTTTAAGTATTTTTCAATTGTTGCTTTAAATAGCGTATTTACTCGCATTAAAAACGCACCCCTATCTTCAGTCATTGAAATCTGGATTTTTTTTTCTCCCGCGTAATAAACGCGCCTCATCTGTCCACTGCAGTCCCGCTAACTGACAACTGGCACCTCTTTTACCGTTGATCTGCTTCGTTATTATTATTATTATGCATGCCATTTCTTTCACCCACCTCGGCTCGCTCAGCCCCCCCCCCCCCCCCTATTGTTTTCTCACCCGCTGCCGAATACCGTAAGGTTTATCTGCGCGGGGCCCATCCCCCCGTTTTCTTTAACCATGCCCCAAAGCGAGGTTCACGAACACTGCGACTGTTGAGACATCGCAGCTGATAAGCACACAGCGAGCGAAGGTCACGAAGCTACCGACGCCATGAGACGGTCGCTTCCTGCAATTACGTGTATCGCGGGCAAATCGGGTGTTGGCAGGCAGGCACGCACTTCTGCACTTCGTTGTTCGCATACACGAAAGCTTACCTTTTCAGCAATAGCACGAAATCCAAAAGCGTTCTCCATGTAGCTCCCAGCGTACAGTCCGTTGATTGCTTGATCGGAAAAACTCTGCTTGCGGCGGGCACAAGCTTCAACGAAAGCCGTTGACAGAGGACACACACTCCGCCGCACTGAAGTTGTTCTGTACTAGCCGACACGCCACAGATTGCAGTGACACGTACTGTATCTACTGTAAGCACAAGTTAAACAGTGCAAGCCGTATAAGTACGCGTCCCTGACTAAGCAAGTGAATAGTAAAATAATAAACCTCCGTCAGCCTGCAGCAAACACGCACACGACATGTTACCACCTAATTCAAAGTCTGCCTGTTGATGATGGCGATGCGCAGTTGCCCCGAGACCTCAAAACCGAAACCGAAACACATAGCAGTACCGTTTTATGATATAATTTCCAAGCTATGTCAAGCCTCCAAGATATAGTGTAATATCTCATGCTTGACAACATATTTATTTGCTAGCAGAGCTTCAAAGTCTTTTTTTTTTTGCCACTGACGTGTGCAGGTGGCAAATGCGTAGCCTTCGTAATGTACATTTTTTTTCCCCCGGGTGAGGCGTTATTGCGGCGTCGTTTCGACATTTTGGAGTCAAAATTTCTTACTTGCGGAACATAGATATAAATAAAAAGTTAGGGAAGGGTGGCAAGGAGGTTGTTCCATATTTGACACATCTCCCACCCTTTTTTATGTTCGTTTGAGAAGATATTTTTTAATTCAAAATGGGGCAAATCTAGAACCGAAACAAGCTCAACTAACGCTGCCTTGACATATACATACTATCAACGTTCTTCTAGAACAGTAATATTTATAAATAATGTTTTAATATTACTGTTTTAGAGGAAATGTGAACGTATGCATGAGCCAATTGAGTGTCATTTGAGCTACTTTCTGGTCAGGATTTGGCCCATTTCGCAAAAAAAAAAAAAGAAAGCTTGCGATTCGGATCCGCACGTATGCAACTACAGGCAAAAATTTACATACAAATTGCACCAGGCCCCCTTTTTCCCTCTTTCTGTTCCCTTGCACGCATAATTCCTAGCAACACCCCTGCTGTGCTATTAGCTTCTTTTAAATAACACTCTGCCAATCAGCAAGAACCGGGGGCTTTGCTTTTTTTTACCGACAAAGTATGAAAGACGCTTGCTTTTATTTCATGTCTTAAATTTTGTCTGAGCATACCGATGTGCGATTATCAGTGCATTGTAACGTGACAGTAACAACTGTCAATTACAATGCTGCAATTAGTCAACTACTCTCCATCTTTGTACATTGCGCTAGTGTTGTCTACGATCGTTCACGTGTATATTATACGACGCGCAAGCGTGCATTTCAAGTAAATATAAAAAGAGCATTAAGTGCCCACAGAGTGGTGCGACCCATTGGAAGAGTTCACCCGTGCTTAGCGTATGTGCGCCAAGCTTGTCCTGCGGCGCAGCATGCGTGCACAGCAGCTGCATCAGAGTAAGCTTAGCCTGTTAATTGCAAACATGCCTAGTTCCGTGGCAATGCGAATACTACAAACATTCAATTTGAACTGACCCATGTTCATAGATCTAAATATAACTCACTGAATAAATCAGGGACCCGTGTATTGATGCGAAATACTTCAGTGTGAGGAAATATATGGTCCTCCATTGTAAAAAATTGGCCCCGTATCTCCATGTTTCTGGTAATGTCGTCAAAAGACGATAGTCTTGCGTGTGGAGTGAGTGAACAGGACATTTATTTGGTGTTCTGCGCAAGAAAGTCGGTGAGTGGCATTCTGTAGGCACTGCGTTTGAGTGCCTCGAGCGTACAGCTAAGGCGAAAAAGAACATCAAATCATGTCGCACGTGAGACATGAGCGCCATCTGGCAGTCTTCCTAGAAAACAAAGCGTGTGGCTTTGATAGGGGTGTGCCCGCCCATCTCAGAGGTGATAAGGTGTAGAACGCAAGGCGACGGGTAGATTCCACCACCTTAGCAAACCGTTAGAAACACTCGCTTCTTCGTGCAAGCATTGCATGGTCAGCGCAGCGTGATAAGCGCTACGGCCCTTAATATTACTAATGTATGCTTTTTCTAGTAAAATACGCACATGCAGAATATATACGTGTTGTTATGGTGCCACAGACATGCGCAATCATGGCTTTTTCATTGAATATTGCACAAGCATGAACGCTCAATCTTGAGCAACACTGGTGGGCGCTGCGGATTAGGTCGGCCATTTCAAGTACCAGATGCCGTATAGAGTGGACAAACCGACAAATGTACAGACAGACAGACAGACAGACAGACAGACAGACAGACAGACAGACAGACAGACAGACAGACAGACAGACAGACAGACAGACAGACAGACAGACAGACAGACAGACAGACAGACAGACAGGCAGGCAGGCAGGCAGGCAGGCAGGCAGACCAAAATTGTTGCGTTGAAGGTCCCCAAAAAAGACTATCGTCTTTAATAAATCAGGACCTCTGGTACGAAAAACTTAGTGTCATTTCAAATGAGAAAGCGCGCACGATAGCCTGTCAAAACCGTGTGTAATCGTTTCATGTTATGTTTAAGTGCAACATAATCTCTTTTACTGATGTCTCTGTGAGAATTAGGGAAGAATGGACATAAGCGGCAGCAAAATATTTTTTGTAGGAATCCCAAAAAGTTAACCCATGAATTAAGTCATTGAACATGTGAGGAATCTTTTGAATATAATAAATAGGGGGTGGTTTAATAAATATAATACATAGCACGATATATTTTGGCGAATGAATTATGGGAAATGAAAACGAATGCCGCAACATCGAACTTTTCACCAGACTTTTGGCATGCGGTTTGATTGCATCCGTTGAGATGTGATATGTATTGATGCTCTAAACTATATACATATATGATAGGTGTAACGTTCAAGGAAACACCCTTGGGTGTAATTTGCTAACATATACCTATAATACGCCTAAAAATGAGAATGGGCGTACAAAAGGTGGAATTGCAAAACTTACACCCATGCGGATAAGTTTGGCAGAAATAATAGGTGTAAGATGGGTGATTTATTCAAAAATCCACCCTTAAGGGTGTGAAATGATTTGCAGTGTACTACTACTACTAAACCAGAGGTAGCCACCTCTCGTTTAGTCTTTGAAATGTCTGCTGGATTGCGGTACTTGTATATGATGAATATGGCAGCACTTGGAGTGTTAATTAGATGAACGGACGGACAAGGACAAACAGACAGAGAGACAGATGAACGCGGGTGAACGAATGGACAGACAGACAGATAGACGGACAAAGGGACGCATTAACGTATGGATGGCCACACGGACGGATGGCTGCATGTACGCACAAAAGGGTGGACGCACGCACCGAGGCACGGAAGAACTGACGAATGGACAAAGGGACGCACGGACGGACGAACGCACGGACGGTTGCATGAACGAACGGACGCGTGGATGGTCACAGGGACGGATGGACGAACGGAACGAACAATAAACGGACAGCCCCGCCGCGGTGGTCTAGTGGCTAAGGTACTCGGCCGCTGACCCGCAGGTCGCGGGTTCGAGTCCCAGCTGCGGCGGCTGCATTTCCGATGGAGGTGGTAATGTTGTAGGCCCGTGTGCTCAGATTTGGGCGCACGTTAAAGAACCCCACGTGGTCGAAATTTCCGGAGCCCTCCACTACGGCGTAGTGGAGGGCTCCGGAAATTTAATAATCAGATGGTGGTTTTGGGACGTTAAACCTTACATAACAATCAATCAGAACAAACGGACGGACGAAGCACGGACGAACTGACGGATGCGTCGCCCTACTCATCATCATTCACTCCGTGAATGATGTTACGGGGAATAAAGTATACACTGGTGAACAAATGTGTACTGGCGAATATAATGGCGAGCTAATGCGTACGACGCTGCTGCAGTCCGAGCACGTTCCCGTTCAGCACTTCGTCGTCGTCATCCTCAGGCATCTACTTAGCCCGTGACATTACCCGCCGGCGGCAGAAGCACCGTCCCGGTGCGATCAATTCTCGAGGCGTGATAAGTATGGCTTAAGCCGTGAGACGTGCATTATATCGGTCGGGACTGAAGCTGGTACTGACGTGGTATGGAGTGGAGCTATCGCATAGGTCACGCTGGTGACCTTGCGTATGACGCGGTAGGGGCCAACGTAACGGGACATTAGTTTTTCGCTGAGACCAACACGACGTGATGGTAACCACAGCAAGACGAGTGACCCCGGAGAGTACTGTACGTCGCGGTGCCGGCGATCGTAAGCACTCTTTTGGTTAAGCTGCGAGGCACATAAACGATCCCGGGCGACTTGGCGGGCGATGTCAGCTCGGGCCAGGGCATCACGGGCATAAGCAGTCGATGAGGCGGTGTCAGATTGGAGCATAGTGTCCATGGGCAAAGGCGGGTCATAACCGAACAGTAAGTAAAAAGGGGAAAATCCAGCTGTATCATGACGTGAACTGTTGTATGCGAAGGTAACGAAAGGTAAGTGGATGTCCCAATCTTTGTGATCCTTGGAGACGTACATCGCTAACACATTCGTCAAGGTACGGTTGAGGCGTTCCGTGAGGCCGTTGGTTTGTGGATGGTACGCTGTAGTGAACTTGTGGTGGGTAGAGCAGGATCGCAGGAGCTCGTCGACTAGTTTAGATAGAAAACAGCTGCCGCGGTCGGTGATCAGCTGACGAGGAGCACCATGACGCAGAATGATGTCATGAAGAAGGAAATCGGCTACATCAGTAGCGCAGCTGGTGGGGAGGGCGCGTGTAACGGCATACCGCGTTGCGTAGTCGGTAGCAATCGCAATCCACTTATTACCGGTGGCCGACACGGGAAAGGGTCCTAGAAGATCGAGGCCGACTCGGAAAAATGGCTCATCTGGTACTTGAATGGGCTGGAGGGTACCAGCAGGTCTCTGAGCAGGTGTCTTGCGGCGCTGGCAGAGGTCGCATGCCGCAACGTACTGTCGCACAGAACGGTAGAGGCCAGGCCAAAAGAATCGGCGGCGAATGCGGTCATACGTGCGTGACACCCCTAGGTGTCCAGCGGAGGGGGCATCATGCAGCTGGGCCAAAACGTCTGAGCGAAGATGCACAGGAACAACGAGTAAAAGCTCAGCACCATCAGGGTGGGTGTTGTAGCGGTGCAAGATGTCGTTGTGAAGAACGAACAGCTGTAAGGAGTGGTCAGGGTGGGGAGAGTGCAGACCATTGATAATAGCACGCAAAGAGGGGTCGCGGCGTTGTTCAGCAGCTATGTCGGTGAAGTCGGTAATTGAAAGAACGAGGGCCTCTTGCTCATCTTCCCTCGTGTCAGGGGGATCGACTGGGTAACGGGACAAGCAGTCGGCATCCTTGTGAAGTTGTCCGGATTTATAGGATACGGAAAAAGTGTACTCTTGTAAGCGCAGCGCCCAGCGACCAAGGCGTCCCGTAGGGTCCTTGAGTGAGGAGAGCCAGCAAAGCGCATGGTGGTCCGTAATAACTGAGAATGGTCGGCCATACAGGTGCGGTCGGAATTTCGCAATGGCCCAGACGAGAGCTAAGCACTCGCGTTCTGTGATGGAATAATTTTGTTCCGAGCGCGACAACAGTCGGCTTGCATACGCGACGACGCGGTGCATGCCTTGTTGCCGCTTCGCGAGTACTGCGCCTATGCCGTGGCCACTGGCGTCAGTACGAAGCTCCGTGGCGGCAGATGGGTCGAAGTGTGCTAGGACTGTTGGATTGGTGAGAATATCAACGAGCGACGAGAAGGCGTTTGCTTGCTGTTGGCCCCAGGTGAATGCGACATCCGTTTTGAGGAGGCAGGTTAGAGGACGGGCTACTTCAGCGAACTTCTCGACAAAACGACGGAAATAGGAGCACAGTCCCAGAAAACTTCGGACGTCCTTGGCTGAGCGGGGTGTGGGGAAGTCGCGAACTGCTCGGACTTTCGCAGGGTCTGGTTGAACGCCCGCAGCGTTAACAAGATGGCCGAGTACGCAGATTTGGCGTTGCCCAAAGCGGCATTTGGACGAGTTAAGTTGCAAGTTGGCACGTCGAAAAACATCAAGCACTGCGGACAGACGGGTAAGATGGTCGTCGAAAGTAGTCGAAAAAACAATAACGTCGTCAAGATAGCAGAGGCAGATGGTCCACTTCATGCCTCGAAGGAGAGAGTCCATCATGCGCTCAAATGTCGCGGGGGCATTGCATAATCCAAAAGGCATCATCTTGAACTGATAAAGTCCATCTGGAGTCACGAAGGCTGTCTTCTCTCTGTCTTTGTCGTCCACAGCGATCTGCCAGTAGCCTGAGCGAAGGTCTATTGAAGAGAAATATTTGGCACCGTGCAAGCAATCGAGTGCATCATCTATGCGTGGTAGGGGATAGACATCTTTCTTGGTAATATGGTTGAGATGGCGGTAATCAACACAGAATCTCCAGCTATTGTCCTTCTTTTTAACAAGTACAACAGGTGAGGACCAGGGACAAGATGAGGGTTCGATTATGCCCTTATCAAGCATTTTATCGACTTCTCGCTGTATAATAGCACGCTCCGGGGCTGACACACGGTAGGGTCGTCGGCGAATGGGTCGAGCGTCACCGGTGTCGATGCGATGGGTTACCACAGATGTCTGGCCCAAATTACGGTCGCCGAAGTCAAAGATGTCCTGATAAGAAGCAAGCACACGGCAGAAAGCAGAGACTTGTTCAGAGGTGAGCTTGTCAGATAGCATTGGCTTGAAAAGGTCGGAACAGGAACGTGACGAGAACGATGTTGATGAAAAATCGGGTGGCGAATTGGTGGTTAGAGCGGAAACTGTGTGGTCGGCCAGTGGTGTAAGATGCGCAAGTGACATGCCGCGAGGAATAACTTGCGCTGAGAGGCCGAAATTGAGGACGGGAAACGAAGTTCGGTTGTCCTTTACGGTAACCACCGTGTTGGGGATTGCAACATTACGTGTCATGGCGACGTCAGAAATCGGGGCAGCAACATAATCACCATCGGGTACTGCAGGATATTGCGAGAGTTGGACTTGGACTGCGGCTTGCGGCGGAAGTCTAAGGAAATCGACAGAGCGTAGACGAAGTGGGCTGGTAGAGACGGTCTCCGAAAAGGATGGTAGTTCAAGCTGAAGAAGACCTTTGGAACAGTCAATAAGCGCAGCGTGTGAAGTCAGAAAGTCGAGTCCAAGGATTAGGTCATGGAGGCAATTTTCCAGTACAGCGAACAGAACTGAAGTTTGATGCTCAGAAATTGTTAATCGCGCAGTGCACATTCCAAGCACAGCAGGAGTACTCCCATCCGCTGTACGAACAGTAGGTGCAATCGCAGGCGTCAGAACTTTTTGGAGGCGGCGGCGGAGGTCTCAGCTCATCACAGATATTTGTGCACCGGTATCAATAAGAGCAGTTATAGGTAAACCGTCAACGAGAATTGTAAGGAGGTTGCACCGCTGGTCGGGAGTAATCAGAGGATTTGCAGTCCAAGTCGTGTATGCAGCGTCACCTCCGGGGGCTGCACCGGCTAGTTTTCCGAGCGACGGTCGTAGGGAGACCGAGAACAGCGGGGTTGGGGCGAGCGGGACTGACGACGCACGGGCGATGGCGAGCGGCTGGTCCGACGTTCTGGATTATGCTCTGCACCTGTCTCAGCACGGTAGGACGGGGCATAAGGTGCACGTTCAGAGCGAGGCCGCCAATCATAGAAGCTCGGTCGAGGTGATGAGGTCCACCGGCTGCGGCAATGGCGAGCGATGTGTCCTATCCGATGGCACGTGAAACATATGGGCCGATCATCATGAGTGCGCCATTCAGCTGGGTTTCGTCGTGGCGCGAACGTGCGGTTCGGAGTGGCAGCCGCAACGACTGGAGCCGAGCTGGAAGTAGTAGGGGCATTTTGATGAGGTGGCGAAATGCCCATATTCGCGATCTCTTGGCGAACCACGGCCTGTATCATTGAAACAGCACCGAGGTTGTGTCCTGGCGCGCTGACACTAGACATAGCGGAAGCCATAGCCTCGAGTTCCCGACGGACTATTCTGGTGACGTTTTCTGGCGCTGGTGGTTGGTGTAGTGTGGGCAAATCTTCGCAAGAGGACGTAGCCGCCGTGTTGGGAAGGCGGTCAAATCGGTGAACTATGCGCCTACTTTTTGCCTGTTCGAAGCGACGACTTGCTTCGATGACCGACTCCACCGTCGAGCAGTCCTTGCACAGGAGAAAATTGAAGGTGTCATCCGCAATTCCCTTCAGGATGTGTCCGACTTTGTCCTCGTCGAGCATGTCCTTGTCAACCTTGCGGCACAAAGCCAACACGTCCTGGATGTACGCGATGTACGGCTCTGTGGATGTCTGGGCACGAGTCGCAAGCTCTTTCTTTGCGGCCACTTGACGTCCGATGGGTTTCCCAAATAGATAGCGCAATTTCTGCTTACAGACGTCCCAGCTAGTCAACTCTTCTTGATGTGTCTCGTACCAGAGTTTTGCCGTGCCATGCAAGTAGAAGATGATGTTCGCCAACATAAGCGTCGGACCCCAATGGTTGCTGCTGCTGACGCGCTCATATTGAACCAGCCAGTCATCGACGTCTATGCCACTTGTGCCGTTGAATGGACCTGGGTCACGAGGTTGCACCACAACGATCGGCTGCGGGGCTGACGGATCTTGTTGACATTGAGTAGCCTGGTCAGTCATCGTGGTAGCTGCAATGCGCCGTCCGCTGCGAAGATCCAGCTCGTTGGGTTGTATAGCAAGTGGTACCCCGCACCTTCCACCAATGATGTTACGGGGAATAAAGTATACACTGGTGAACAAATGTGTACTGGCGAATATAATGGCGAGCTAATGCGTACGACGCTGCTGCAGTCCGAGCACGTTCCCGTTCAGCACTTCGTCGTCGTCATCCTCAGGCATCTACTTAGCCCGTGACAATATGTTGTTATTTTCTTTACGGTATCAACTGATGCATCGAGACGTACTGGTAAAGAATTGATTTGTAAATTACCAAAGTGACAAAATTTGCAAATACGAATAATCTTATAGGGCTGAACACCGCAAGTACAAAAAAAAATAACAGCAAAAAGTGTCCGCAGGTATGTACTGCTTGTCCTTCAAATATATGCTTAAGTGTTGTAATGCTTTTTAGCAACCCGTACGCGCAATTTATTTAGGCTCACGTTTCAATTTTCATGCAGTGGTACTAAGCTTACTGCACATATCAATGTCATTTAAAAACTAGCATGGAAAAATAATTGTGACTATATCTTGAAAAGCTTTTATTAGAATGTACAGCGAACACCACATACCAAGAAAATTGTGAGAAGGTGTTACACAGTTGACGAGATCCCAACTTCGTTCCGTAATTCAGGCACTTGTTGCATCGTGAATTCTTGACATGTGTAATTTAGTGAAGATAAAATATGATATTCCTTATATATAATAGTCTATATAGTCTCAAACATGAAGGAAACTTTACACTTTTTTTCTGCAGAGCTACCAAGCAGATGGCACCACGTACCCACCTATCGCGAATATCCTCAAGAGACTCAGACTGTCACCACCTCGTGAAAAAAACGCACAGAGGGGATTCACGGATAGGAACTCTCCCGACTTGTTTTCCGATTCGCCTGGAGCGTCGGGAGTGCCAGTGAATACACCGCATGAAAGGTAAGACTACGCCCGACCACACATAAGTGGAAGTCGCACACAAGCGGAGAAGCATTCAGAGATATCTATTTTGTCAGGCATTCCAGTGCACGCAAAGGGGTTCACAACATACCAAGTTATTTGTCGATCGTAGGGACATTTTGCGATGCTTTGTGGAACCATAATTGCGTCCAGGTTTGCTTGTTTGTATCTAGTCTCCTTTGTTATAAACGTTTCTGAAGTCAACTAAGTCGACATTAGGGTACTGGTTCTACTTCACACCACCTGAGAAGTGGAAGGTATTACGTTTCTGCAAAATCAATTCCTTGTTTGCCTCGTTCATTATGATCCCGCCGTATGGCATCAGCTATCTGGCCTTTCACGTTTACGGCTACGGTATTCGGTATAACGTTTATGCTGAGACGCTTACCGTCAAACTGAAATTCTTCACCTACAAAATGTGTGTAACATTCGCGGTAAGTGACGGACCCCAGATTGTCTTCCAAAGACTGTTGAGCATTTGATCACAAGACAGCGAGGGAAAGCTTGCGGCACAATGCAATCTGGCAGCATAGTTTTTCAAGCAACTGCTTCATGAATATGCAGCATACAGTAACTTCAGAAATATTGTATCCGATTTCCGACACATATATAATGGTGTGACCAATGGGCTGAGTTCGTCCACATGGATGCGCTATATGTTCTTAGCACCGCACATGGTTTAGAGTTTTTTTTATATACAAAATGTTGATTTGATTGATTGATATGGGGGGTTTAACGTACCAAAACCACCATATGATTATGAGAGACACCGCAGCGGAGGCCTCCGAAAATTTTGTCCACCTGGAGTTCTTTAACGTGGAACCAAATCTGAGCACACGGGCCTAGAGCATTTTCGCCTCCATAGAAAATGCAACCGAAAATACAGAATGGTAGACAACGTATTTGACTCACTCCAGTCAAAGACATTATGAAAGAAACTAAAAAAAAAGGTCACTCTAGTTTACGATCAAGCTACGGTATTACTGGCAAACCAATTATATTTGATCCCAATTTTAACTAGTGCAGTGCGCGTAAAACCACGAAGTTTATTTTCGACGACTCACTGTACAGCAAAGTCGTTATGTACCAACTTTTATTATACTCAGTTTACCCTGTGTGCCGCTAAATATTTGGAAAATATTGAAATTTTCTACTGCTACCTATGTTCTTGTTTTTTCTCCTCATAAGAGCTTCGGAATGAAAAAAGAAAAATAAATGCTCATAACGTTGAAATTCTCTTGTTCAATAATGGCAACACATATTGTGTTCAATAACCCTTTTTTCCAAGATAGGCTGAACATTAGGAAAACAGTTAATTAGGCGCTAAGGCGTCCTCTGTAAAAAAATTTTATATTTCTGTATCACGAAACAAATTCATTTCACCAAAAAATGACCATGAAATAACTGCCCTGGGCCTAAAATCTGTCCTCAGAGTAAACTTTAGGTAAACCTAATTGATTGATAGGCGGGGTGTAACGTCCCAAAACCACCGTATGAATATGAGAGACGCCTTAGTGAAAGGCTCCGGAAACTTTGACCACCTGGGGTTCTTTAACGTGCACCCAAATCTGAGCACACGGGACTACAACATTCCCGCCTCCATCGGAAATGCAGCTGCCGTGGCCGTGATTTGATCCCGCGACCTGCGGGTGAGCAGTTGAGTACCTTAGCCATTAGAACACGGCGGCGGGGCAAGTTAACCTCGAATAGGGACCAGGACCTCACGTTCGTTCCTATTGGACCCAGCTTATGCAAAAACTACGCGTTCTGATAGAGTTTTGTGCATGCAAAGAGAAGATCTTGTTGCCGTGTTTGCGATGAAGAAGGCATAACCTAACAGACTACAATGAAAACGTACGGTGGCATCAAAGTATTATTTATCGTATTTTATTGATTTGTGCATCACATATTGTACATAGTGCAGGGTATATCCAGGTCTTAGGAATGGAAGCCTCGCAATGAAACACAGTATAAGCACCACCAGAAATATTTGAGCGCCAGTTTGTGTGGTCATACACATATTGGCAAGAGAGAAGTCGTTCAAAGCTCAGAAGGCAAGACTGACGAAAGTTATACAGCGTACTTACCGATCGAAAGTGGACGGTTAAAGGTAAGGAAATGAGAGAAACAAACGTTCCGTCCTATTCATATATTGGGAAACTCGCGTTCTTCTCCAGCAAAAAGATAATAAAAATAGAATACCATATATCAAACATCAGGTTGCGAAGGCAATAAAGCGGCTTAGCTGAAGAATTAACCTAATGATCCTGTATGCGTGGCATGCAGGTACCATTCAAGCTATATTTTTTTTGGCTGCATCCTCTAGCTTAATTTCAACGTTGTCTAAATGAATTAATGTGGAAAGTACAAGAAAAAGACGTTTCTTGCTATAGCTATGAGCAAAATATATTTACAAAATGGATATCGCCATCCCATCTCATTCAACGCTCTAAGAAAGTACACATCATGGTTCTTTCTATCGGCGCGAGAGCGAGCTCGTTTCGCCGAAATTCCGCAATGAGTGGCGCCTTCGTTAGTTGGAAGAATAAAATTGGCGTTGTCCTGGAAGAAAAATGTTGAAATGGATGCTATAAGTTTATAAGAAAATAGTTTGGTAGGGGTGGCAATTCGACCCGTGCCTTTTGCATGACAACCAGGTGTTTTATCATGGAGCCATGGCAGTTGTTGTAAGGGCTCCATGACGAAAACTGCCAGTCCTGCGTGGTCAAAGTAAATTCCGGAATAACGGACTTATTATTGTCATTTTGTAAACATTCTTGGGGGAAATACTACAGGTACACTTGCAAGTTACCCAGTATGCCATAAATCATCAAAAGGTTTGTGTAGTGGGTAGTCGGGAGGCTCTCGTTATGCCATCATTCTTCAGAAAAGCTTGGTGCCCGATACACACTCAGGGCATTTTGCGCACTTTGTTTATGCTTTGGCTGACGACAATAAAGACTTACTGCTGAGGATTTTGTAATATGTTGCAGCATTCACTGACCCACTCGTTATGCGACTCGCATTGTGTGACACTTGTTTCATGTTTCGCTACTGTAAAACACTTCATTACACATCTTGATGAGATTACTTGCCGGACATGAAGGCTGCGTAAGGTCTGTTTGCCACGTCGCTTCAAGCACCACGTAGCTCAATGCTAGAGTATAATAAGCTGCCACGTAGAGGGTTTCATTTCTGTATGTTCTGGGTATTTTATATTCAGTTCATTTCTTTGCGATTTCGCGTAATGGTGGTTATTGACATCGGTGACAACGACGGATAATTATGGCACCAGAATGGGCCCTTGTTGTCATCTCAACAACTTTCGCTGCAATAGAACGTGTTGTAAGGTTTTGTAGTGCACGGAGTCTGCTTAACGCATGAAATATTACTTTTTAGGTAGGTTCTTAAAACCACACCGTGTGTGAAAACATGAGAACTACAAAAGCATGATAATAATTAGACTGACTACCCCCACTGCAGAGAAAGGGCATTCCCATACACCCTGTATTTTCCTTTCTGTTCCCACGTTATACCTGTAAGCTTTTTATCCTGATCAGCTCACCTAGCTTTTTATCTTTCCCTCGCACGTTCGCCACCTCTGTGAATCCAAACAGTTACCGTTACTGAGCCGTAAATATCGTGCTACACGCTACGTACCCAGCCCTTATTCATTTCTCTTTTCCGATTTCAAGTATTATATCCTTAACCGCGGTTCGTTCGCTGACCCACTCTGCTGTGTTCTTGTCCCTTAGGGTTACACCTTTCATTTCTCTTTCCATCGCTCGCTGCGTCGTCTTCAATTTTAACTGAACCCTTTTTGTAAGCCCTCAGTTACCTCCTCCACCAGTAATAAGTGGCAAGATGCAGCCGTTATGTGCCTTCCTGTCGAGGAATAGTGAGACTACCATTCATGGTTTGAGAATGCTTGCCGAATGTGCCCCACCCTGTCTTTATTCTTCTAGTTATTTCACTTTCATGATCTCGTTCCGTGGTTTCTACCTGTCCTCAAAGGACATATTCCTTTACAATTTCCAGTGTCTCGCCACCTATCGCAAAGCGCTGTTTTCTGCCAAGACTTTCGTAGATTACTTTAGTTTTATGACTATTAACTTTCAGTACTCAGCAGAATAAAGCTGCCCAATACTACAGATGCGCATAACGCCATACGGACATGTAGTGGGTACTTTGAGAAGTTTTAGAAAAACTATGGTGTTGTGGGTACTTGGCCACTGTGCATTCAGTAAGAATGGAACGTGCAATGTTAGCATGAAACGAGCGTGAAACTTTAGCATGAAACTTAAGATGAAACGTGCAATGCTACGTGCAAACAGGTTCTTTCTTTTGGCGCATGGATGGAGTCATGGACTCGATCACGCCCTCATGTTTTGATTTTTAATGCGAGGATGAAGCGCCCATCAAGTTTTTTTTTTGAGTCCCAAAGATTGACGCATTAAGGAAACGAAGCAGGGAGTCAAGGTCATTCTATGTATATCTGTAAAAAATTCAGCTGCGAGAAATCATTTTTATATGTTCAGCCATTCTACATTATGTACAATGCTTTATTTAGTGTAGAATGAGTGAACTTTTGAACTATTGAGCGTGCGTGAAAATGTCTGGGATTTCATTTTGCCTTTCAGTGCAGCCTATGCAGCTGTGTATATTGGGAAAACGTACGTTGGAAGTGTAAGTATGTACCTCATCTTCTTATCACTCTGAAGCAAAATCAGTTGGGTGAGGTAGTCATGACACTGGTAGAGAGCTCGGGTCCTTCTGTTCCTCTACTCGCTGTTTGAACGTGTTGCGCAGCACTTTCTTTCATGGTGATCGTCAAATCTCTTGCCGGAACAGCTATAACTTATATTATTCTTGGGGTTCAATGTATCAAAACCACTCATAGTAGGTGGGCACAGTGCTCTTGAGCGTTCTTTAAAAAGTCACCCTCGCGACAAAATTTATTTTCTATATGAACGAAATCGAGTGTTAAAGCATCACTTTTTTTAACGAATACTGCATATGCCATAGAACGCGAAGCAGTATATAAAATGTCCCCCTTCGTTGTTAAGGCCGCATTATGGTGTTTTTTTTTTCATGGTAACAAATTAAAACTAATTTCGTAAACCTGCTGCACAAGTGGCCATTCTTGTGTGATACTGCAGAACGTAAATGTTTTGCAACCTTGTAGCTCTCCACTATGCTTTAGCATTTTGCTATGTTTTGACAAAGCTATTTTTGTTTGAAAGTATTATTACACCATTGGTCGGAAATTTATAGGCAATTCAGTGCCAAAAGCCCTATCCCACTGAAATACAATGAAACACATAATCACGACTGGCACTCACTCAGAACTATTTATTTTTCTATAGTAATACTTTTTGGGTTCAACGTGAACAATTTATTTCTCGAGCAATAAAGGCGGGTATGAATCCACTTCTCACCAATGGACGCACAACGTACGCTCAAGGCATTGTTTAACTAAATACACTCTCTAGGACACGTTCTATACATACGGCGATCCCAATTCATACAGGTTAATTGAAGTTCCACCTGCTCAACAACTACAACGTTTCTGTTTGAAAAACGTCCCCATAAATTCCTCATTTGTAAAACCTTCGCCTCGAATGGCGTGCGCACAAGCTGCGATGCTGAGACAATAGTGACAAAAAAGGGAGACAAAACATTGCGGGTGTTGCTCTGTTGGCATCCCGTTTACATGTTGGTCTTGATGTGCGGCTGTACAAACAAACCAGAGCACATCACACTCGATGACCAGGCATCTTAGGTTGCTCAAAGCTGAGGTCCTTTTCTAAGATGCGAAGCATATTATGGCGGAGGTAAATCTGATGTGCGGCGTGACCACCTTTACTGCGCATGCGCGTTCTTTTTCCTCTCTCCTTCTCCTCTCCCACACTCCACCGCTCTCTCCTGTACCGCCTGTTCACACCCCTACAGCGCATGCGCGTCCCCGTCTCTTATGTCTGCTCTTCTACGGTCTCCCCATCTCTCCTCTAGGAAACGCAGGCCTGGAAGTACTAGTGTTTACAGGCCTGGTTCGCTTTAGTGGGAGATTGCGGAATTTTTTTATTGACATGATGTAAGAAAATGTTAACGTAAAAATAAGGCGCCTGCTAATCATTAGCCCACAGAGAAGCCTAATACAAAGCACGTAGGGTCGAAACTTTTAACCGTAATGAGTCCACAGTACATACAGTATAGATCTGAGCATAACAGTCAAGATAGCTTAACAGTCAATACAACATATTCAACAATCATATATTTGTTACACACGGTGATCATAAATGAATTGAATAGCAATTGTTGCATACCTTAATCAGGAAAGTGTTATTCAACAGACAAATAAATCTAGATAGTGACACTTAAACAAACAAGCCTAAACGTGCTAATAACGTATAAGAATGCCGCTGTTTTCAAGAAAAAGGTTCAGTGCTTCACAAGAGCTTATCTGTAAACTCCTTGTGGGCCACGGGCCCAAAAGCTACTTTAAGCTTGGTGGTCAGTCGTAGAGTATTATCGCTAATGCTAATGCTGGGGTCGGTGTGGCAAGCAAACTTAAAGAACCCATTTGTTCCTTCTTACCCTTTGGGGACATTTTTTATGATAATGTAAAAGAGAATAGCCCACTAATGTGGCGTGAAACGTTATCGTAGGTCTTCTGGGTCGCATTATTTTCCTAGTAGTATTGGCCTGTGGGTGGCCAATGCCAGTGTACTCAACAGTGCGCCTTTTCGACTATGCATTCGTACCTATAGGAGCCATACGGGCCATTCAAACGCATGCTTGCCATCGCCGTTGCCGTGATGTTCTGCATAAAGTTCCAGGGTGATAGCAACCAGCGCGTCGTCTATAGAATCAAATGAAATAAAGTAAATAAAGTTCTCGTCAGTCCGAAATTAGAATATGCGAATCTGATATGGAGCCCGCAAAAAAAGTTCTTGATCAGAAAAGAAGAAAGAGAGCAAAACGTAGCCTGAAAGTATATATACACCACATACTTGCGTTTTTCCAGTGTGTCAGTTCTTCACGACAGCGCCAAATTGAAAAAAACTAGCTCATTGCAGAACTGTATCTGGCTTGAAATTTTTTATTAGCTGTATCATGGTCACTACGAAATACTACATGAAAAATACATAGGTGAGCCCCCCATCAGGTGTGTTCATACAAACCACAACAAAATAATCAAGCAGCGGTTCAGTAATCCTAATTAACATCAGTACTCCCTTTTTCACATGCTATATCATCACCATCATCATCATCAACCTGACTACGTCCACTGCAGGACAAAGGCCTCTCCCATGTTTCGCCAGTTAACCCGGTCCTGTGCTTGCTGCTGCCAATTTATACCCGGAGACTTCTTAATCTCATCTGCCCACCTTACCTTCTGTCTCTTCCTAACTCGCTTGCCTTCTCTGGGAATCCAGTTAGTTACCCTTAATGATCAGCGGTTATCCTGTCTACGGGCTACATGCACGGCCCATGTCTATTTTCTCTTCTTGATTTCAACTATGATATGCTTAACCCCCGTTTGCTCCCTAATCCACTCTGCTCTCTTCTTGTCTCTTGATGTTACATCTACCATTTTTCTTTTCATTGCTCGCTGCGTCGTCCTCAATTTAAGCTGAACCCTCTTTGTAAGTTTCCAGGTTTCTGCTCCGTAGCTAAGTACCGGCAAGATACAGCTGTTATATACCTTCCTATTAGGGATAGCGGTAATCTACCTATCATAATTTGAGAGTGCTTGCCAAATGTGCTCCACCCCAATCTTATTCTTCTAGTTACTTCAATGTCGTGGTTCGGGTCCGCGGTTATTACCTGCCCTATGTATACATAGTCTTTTACAACTTTGAGTGCACTATTACCTATCTCGAACGCTGCTCTTTTCCGAGGTTGTTGTACATTACTTCAGTTTTCTGCAGAGTAATTTTAAGACCAGCCTTTCTGCTTTCCTTGTCTCTCTCCGTTATCATGAGTTGCAATTCGTCCCCTGAGTTACTCAGCAATGCAATGTCATCGGCGAAGTGCAGGTTACTAAGGTACTCTCCATTAACTCTTATCCCTAACTGTTCCCATTCTAGGCTTCTGAAAACTTCCTGTAAGCACGCGGTAAATAGCATTGGGGAGATTGTGTCCCCTTGCCTTACACCCTTCTTGATTGGCATTCTGTTGCTTTTTTTATGAAGCACTATGGTAGCAGATTATCCCCTGTAGATTTCTTCCAGGATATTTATATATACTTCATCGACACCCTGATTCCGCAGTGTCTGCATGACGGCTGATATTTCTACTGAATCAAACGCCTTCTCGTAATCTATGAAGGCTATGTATATTGGTTGGTTATATTCTGAGCATTTCTCTGTTATCTGATTTATAGTATGAATGTTGTCGATTATTGAGTAGCCTGTTAGAAATCCTGCTTGTTCCTTTGGTTGATTGAATTCTAATGTTTCACAATTACCCGAAGAAGTATTAAGCGCTAACGCAGCTGAAACATTTGTTCAATTTTTAAATAACCTCTCGTTTGATATGTTAGGTTATGTTTATGCTGAACAGCTTTGTTGCAGTTCATTCTCACGTTCTCTTTTTATGCAAAGTGTTCAATTATTGTGTTGAAATACTTTACATGCATATTTTACCATTTCAATTTTGCGTGTTATTTTGCGAAGCATATTTATTCAATTTTTTTGGCTGTTATTTGTGTTTTACTACTTAAGTTGTCGATATTTCAAAGCTTTATTAATGATATTGTTCTTAAACATATTCCCAATCCTGCTTGGGCCCGAGTAGGGCCTGCAGCATCTGTAAATAAAAATGAAAAAACTTTGTTTTGTTTAGCTGTGAAAAAAAAAGAATTCGTACAATACACTTTGGTCAATAGTCTACGTGGCTTGTAGCTGCTCCAATTAAACAAATTGACCCGAATATACATGTTACACTGTAAATGTCGTCGAAAGACGATAGGCTTCCGTCTGGAGAGAGTGAACAAAACGTTTATATAATGCTTTGCGCAAGACAATCGGTGAATAGTATTCCGAATGCGCTACGTTAGAGTGCCTCGAGCGTTTAACGGAGGCGAACAAGCGCATCTAGGTGCGTTAGGCACGAGCGCCATCTGGCAGTTATCTTCGAAAACGAAGGCAAGCGCGACCGCTGAGAAAGATGCGAGCCAGTCACAGAGGTGATAATGTGTAGAAAGCAAAGCGACGGGCAGGTGCCACCACCGTGCCGTCGTACCAAAGTGTTGGATACACCTTCTTGAGCATCGCGTTGCACTGTCAGCACAGCGCGTTAAACGCTATAGTCCTTAGAGTTACTTGTGTGTGCCTCTTGCAATATAAAGGCAGACATGCAAAGCATACACATGTTGTTATGGCACCTCAGATACGCGCAATATTTTCATTCTCAATTGACAATCGCACAACTTGAACGCTTACCATGGAGCAATATTGGTGGGCGCTGCGGATGGGGTTTGCCGTTTGAGGTATCGTTAAAGCGGACAAACAGACAAATGGACTGACTGACAGACAGACAGACAGACCAAAATTTTTTAGATGGTCCCCAAGAAATCTATCATCTTTAAAAAACTACGCCACCTATTTAGAGCGAATCGGAGAAAAGGCCAATGCATTTCTGTCGCCGAGAGATGGTACTATTGCCGTTAGACAGTCGCCTTCACCGACTTTTTCCATCGCCGTGAGAGGCACCCAGCCAGGGAAAGGTCGAGAGTGAGGAGCGAGCTGCCTGGAGAGCGGGGCGCCAGCGTTCTCAGCTCGACATGGCGTTTTAGAGTGGCGTCTCGAGCACACATTTCGGGATGTTCTTGAGAGACGCCCAGCCAGCAAGAGTCTAGAGTGAGGCGCGAGTGGACGGAAGAGTAGGGCGCAGAGAGTTGAGAGAGCGAACGTCGAGAGAAGGGGCAAGTTGCGCAAGTTGCGCAAATGGTAGTGAATTGCGCAACTTGTTGGTAGTGAATTGTGGTAGTGAATTGAAGTTGGTAGGAATTGCGCAAGTTGGTAGTGATTCATAGCTGGTCGAGGTAAACAGCGCAATAATGAAGACAGAGTGAAGAAAGGACACAAGACGAGCGCTGACTTTCAACTGAAAAACATTTACAATTATTCGCGCGTGCTCTTGCAAGGCAAGATAACCAACCTAACTACAAAAACTGAAAAAAAAACACTGCTGTGTACAAACGAGGCATCTTGCCCTAACGTTAGTGGCAATGATCTAGAAATTATATTTTGTTATCAAGAGGAGCAATTGACGGTTCACTGACGCAGTTTTGCCGTGCTTTTTTAATTCTGTGGGGTTCAACTATTCTCTTGTCAGCTGGTCGCGGTGGCGCGAAAGATCACTCGTTTTCGAAAAATCACACTCGTAGTCCCGGCTGTGCACGGCCAAATGTGTCGAAGGTACCATACTCCGAAGGGAATTTCGGTGCTTCCTCTGTCTCGATTTGACCCAGCGTCCCGTCCGACCAATATAAACGCATCCGCTCGGGAAGGGTATGCTGCATAAAGCTCCAACGGCACACTCTACAAACATAATATTTGGGCATTTACGCACCGCCGCACAAACATTGTGAACTTTATACTTGGCAGCAAAAACCACTTCAATTCCTTGACGTGCACCCACCTTCTTAAGCTTATGCTACAGTTGGTGATGGTAAAGTAAAACGATTAATTTCTTCTTTTCCTTTTATTTGGCTGATGTTGTGTTACTTGTAACGTCACTCCTCAAACTACGCATAGGCTTATGGCAAGCCAGGAAAACAACACTTTCCGGATAATTGAAATTTCCGAAGAGGAAAAAAATATTTCTAAATTACAGAAGCTAATATTAGTATAATGTTTGGGGTCTGCGATGTGAACGGATCGTTATAGCATTTTATTTCCACCGCAAAATGAATCCCCCTCCCCTCCCCCGGCCGGGACGAAACACGTGACCTTGAGGTCAACATCCGGTCGTCGTAAACATAATTCCACTGAGGTAGACCAATTACAATAGTTGTCTTCCTGAAAAAGTAACTAACGTTCATACTATGAATTCTGTCAGGAATCCAGTGTGTACGAGGTTCGGGAACTGATTCCGCTGGCAATGTCATTTTAATAGAATGGCAAGGGTTTGCCCTCGTGAAAGCAGGCAAATGGCATCACAAACGAACGACATTCGCTCTAAATGACATTCGATTTGCCATGCGATAGGAGTATAAGGCACGTCATACTTCGGTACAAAAGTTCGGGAAACGCAAATACCACACACCTGTGAACGATTAGTGTGAGAACATCTACAAGCACAAAACGGGATTGCGAAGCAACATAGTTACATCGGCGAAAAGACAAGGAAAGGATCAGGAAAATAGCAAGAAAAAAAACGTTGCTCAAGTAAACCATGCGACCTGTTCTTATGAATCTTTAACACTGCTGGATAAGTTATAGCTTCTGTTCTAGGCTCTATAGATCCGGCTTAAATTACGCGACCACTCTGGATCTTGAACGAGAGGGAGGGAGGGTGGGGAATATAGAGGAAACGCGGTTTATTCATCACAACGCATCAGCGTGCAAAGCATCCGCGACCCTATACTGCAAGAACATGGGTAGATATTGCACTATTTGACGTGCACTTTTTTGGCCATTTTATACTGAGGATGCCACCTGGCTGCATAGAAGGTAAAAAGTAAGTGATCTTGGAGCTTCAGACCAATGCCTTCTAGAAATATTTGCTCAGACGAACAAACGTTCCAGCGTTACACCAAGAAGAAAGGCATAAGATGAAGTGGGAAATAAATACGCTACCCCTATTCTCCTTAAAGAGAGTGGCATGAGTACAGCAAGTTGCTAGTAGCAATGCTTTACGACATTTATTTAGGAAGTAAGCTGCAAACACGGTATTCTACATGAAAGATATTCTTCTTGGCAGCCTATTCTAAATTGCGAGGGGAGCCGTATTGTCGAACAACAGGATATGGTAAAGAGGAAAAAAAAGGGGGGAGAGCGTTTAACGACGGCCTTTAATAGGTTTGGCTGTGGGATATCTCTTTACAAAACAGAAATAACGTTAATTGTTACTCAGCAAAAAGCAACAGTGTTACAGTTACGAGTTCCTCACTAGGTATAGGAACAAGTCGTAATTACAAGTTACTGATAGAGTTAACTAGTTACTTGTGAAGCGTTACCAGTAACTTGTTAAAGACTGCTACAAAGTACATTGTCAAATTTTATTGAAAAGAACTCGCATGCACGTAGCCTGCATGCTTCAGCGGCTGCTTGCACCATGATGAAGTGGAAGCTGTCTGTAAAAACCCCAACCGTTTTTTCCGTCAACTAGTGCCGAGCGAAACAACCTGTCCATGGTGATACGAAACAAGCGGCAATATCATGCCCCTACAAGGCAGGTGGTGTGGAATTTGTTTCAATTACGCGTTTGAATGGCTCAACAGGCAGACTTCATGCGTCATCGCTTTGAAGGGAGAGTGTATAGTGACTCACTCACTGCAAGCACTGGATTTGGGAAGCCGGTGTGATGAACGTTACAGGAGGGGAGCAAATGTATTGACTTGCTTTTACCCCTTTTGTGCTCATGACTCCTTACGATGGCCGGGTATGTGTTCACATGATGCTCCATGCTGCATCAGCTACGTGTAGCGCTACTGTGGGAACCACCACCGGTATACCTAGATGTTTGGGCTTGAGCACGACCTTGAAGCGCAGTGCTTTTCTGTCGACGCGTCTACGGTTTGGTGTGTGTAATGGTGGCGACACTCTACGCAAAAAACACAACGCCGGTGGGAGCATGAATACGCGGGTGTACACAAAATGTCTTCCGAAGGTGCACCACACCCCGCCATGGTGGTCTAGTGGCTGTTACTCGGCTGCTGACCCGTAGATCACGGGATCGAATCCCGGCAGCAGCGGCTGCATTTGTGATGGAGGCGGAAATGTTGTAGGCCCGTGTGCTCAGATTTGGGTGCACGTTAATGAACCCCAAGTGGTCTAAATTTCCGGAGCCCTACGCTGTGGCGTCTCTCATAATTATATGGTGGTTTTGCGACGTCCAACTCCACATATCGATCATCATCGAAGGTGCACCACGCATATCTGTTTGCGCCATTTTCTACTAGACCGGTTTCATGTTTGTACCTAGGCGCCGTCGGCATATGAGGCGTTTGTTGCTATGTCAAGGCACGCAGGCCCCGTCGAGCTCAAAACTTGTAACCCCAATGATCACGTGACAACTGACACAACAGCTGTAAAGCTGCTGTGGTAGTTGCTCCCAGCCTCTTCCCCACCCCCTCACCTACGTTGGGAAGGGCACTCACCGACGCGCTGTGTTATAAAGTGTTCACTATCGATTCAGCAGCGTGTCCCCCGTGGATTGGTAGGGTGCTATCATTCGTGCATTTTTTTTTATGCGGACAATCGCGACAACAACGACAACTGTAAGTTTTCGCGCGCAGTACCACCATCAATAAATTATGACGTAGAAGCGACAGCCTCTGCATTTTTGCTATGCCACTTATGCATGGTTTCTGCATATTTAGGTCAACAATTATATGATAATGCATTCGTCAATAATTTTACCCGGTAATATGCTGTACTGAGTGACTCATTCTAATGTTTCGCCAAGAGGAAAATTCGCTGAAAAGTGCCGTAAACGTAAATGCGTTAGCTTCTGTGTATAGTATCGTCTTAATCACAGAGGGCAGCCATTCCGCACTATTGTATTTATTTGTTTTGCCAGCAGAGAAGGCGAAAGTGCGTCCAGTTCTGTTGGCAACGTGATGCTAAAGAAACTGTCGTGGTTGACATTGTAAGGCTACAATATTGATGCAGCACTACCACAAGCATGACCTCACTTACTCCTGAACACATGTGTGAAAGTCAGAGGGACAGACAGACATCGCTTATTCACAACTGCTCCCGCAGCCATTTCCTCTTATTTACGGAGGTCAGCCTTGCCTTTTCAATATTTACTTTTTGGCTGTACACTTGTTCTGGACAGGCTGGTCATGTTTTGGAGATCGAAAAGGCCATCCGGGACGTCACCTTCAAGGAGTCCGACACACACGTGGTGAGCTTGAAGTTCTCTAGTTTTTCTTTGCATAAAAACTTACATTATGATGCACGTTTTCTTTTCGGAACACTAACGTTCTACTACAATTGATAATTTATTTTCGAATGAGCCAATTTCGATATAAGAACCCGTACATGCGCACTAACAGTAGTGACAGCAATGAAGACTACAAATTGAAAACAAAAAAGTCAACTTAAAGCATTAAAAACATGTGGTTCTGGTACAGTGTGTGGTTATGTACAAAGGTATCAGTGTGCTTCTTTGCTGAATAGTACAGAGGAGCAACTTGCACATTTATCTTTTAACTTGACGATTTCAATTACTTCTATTAAATTTCTCGTTTTCTTGTTGCATTCCGCACGCATAAGCTCTGCACTAGTTAGAATGCGAGCACAGCCATAATCCTACAATGAAAGGTCATATGTCCATAATCTTTGGCCACAGACGAGACGGCTGTGCTCTGGTAATCGTGTGTTTAGGCCCCTGCCCATCTGACCAATGTATACATGTAACAAGGTCTACACCAGTGAGACGAGCAGTTTTGGAACTAAGTTCTTTCAGCCGAATCGGTGCTTCCACTACATCTTGCGTAAGTTGTCGCGTTCCGCTTGTTGCAGATATAGGTGTGCTTCTACGCTGCGTGCTGTAAAGCACATGCAACGTCCGCTACGTGAATCTGACGTAAAAAATGACGCGAGCGAACACGAAATGTATCCGCGAAATGCAACGTCCGCATATCTCGGCGGGCAACTGCAAAGGAGACCAATCATCGTGCGAGAAAAGTGGCGGAGAACGAAAGAGTACGGAGTCACACTGGAAATTTCGTCTTTTGCCTGTTAACACGATAGTTCCAAGTGATGCGAAATGTTGGGTTACCTTAGTCGTAGAGCAATGCCACCACAGTTTCGGCACCCTGCGTTTGCCAGACAACTGTCGTCCGACAGTTCGTCAGACTACTGTCGTCAGACAAAAATGCGTCGTCCCTGTTCTTTTGATTTTTCTACGTTTCACTAGAGCTTGTGTCAAGAGATAGTGAAATGGAAGTCATCAAAACTGTGCTGTCATTGCTCTACCGACTAAAGTTAGTCAGAACTTACATCATAAGGTGTACACCAGTCATATCAAGAAAATAAGTGGAAGTTATAAGGGGCTCTTTTTTTGTTAGACACAATAATAATAAGATTTATAATGCCCAGGAAAGTATAGGTGATGCTATTAGTAGCACACCAATCGTAAATGTGAAGAGCGAACAGTGGACTAAAATGAAAACTTCCAGCAGGCCGGTACCGGAGCTACTATCATGAAATCACACGTCCGATGCTCTGCCAACGGAGCTACCATGCGGCTACCCCTTCCGTCCACTTTATGAGGTATATAAACATGGCTGCATCATTCAGCGCCGCCAGTAATCATGACGGCAAGTGCACGAGGACCAATATTTTTTTAGCTGTCGGCGTTTCGGCATATTCTTACGAGCCCTCAGTTGACTAGTAATCCCTCGTGAGGGTTAGGAGTCAACACTGCTATTGGTCAAAGCGGGTGTTTTAGTGCAACTTCAGATGCAATTCAAAAATGCAGAACTCACCTTTCGCGCACCGACTTCAGCGGAAGAAGACGTAGCAACGTTCTTGTTGGCTGGTTGGTTGAACATTTTCAATCGGGAAACAGCGCCGTAAGTGCCAATACAAATTAAGACAACTGTGGTGCTGGTGGTGATGATGTTGCCTCCAATTTGACTCGCGCCCAGTCAAGGAGACTAGGTAAGAATTAGGGACATAAAATTTGAGTCCTTTAAAGTGATACATAATCTTAACAGAAGGAAGATAAAGCAAAAGTATAAACGGAAAGAATGGGATAATTTTTTTAATCTGACCAGGCAAAATAGTATATATCTTGAATTAAAATTGCTGTATGTTCGAACGTGTTTAAAATTGATGTTTTGAATATGCCTAATATTACAATATCAACAAATTGTCACTGCTCCTGTTAATTAGGGAGGCGATTGCCGGGATAACTCAAAGAGCCGACGTATCAGCTCCCCGAACGGCACCACGAAAGCACAGATAATTTAGGTTTGGTCCTGAGTGTCGCGCTAGCGCCCGCCGGCTGTGGTCCGAAAAACGAGTCAGAGCCGAGAGTTCACAACAAAACAAAAATATATTATCCAATACGAAAGAACAAACAACACAGAAATATGGACATTAGGCAATAATCCAATACAATACGTCTTAAATCACAAAGTACTCAAAATGACGGAGACACAACGCAGCGAGATACACTAAAAACAACGCGCACAAACAACAGCACGCACTACAACGCAATCTAAGACACCAACCAAGACACTTAAAGACGAAAAACGTTCGTCAGATCTATTCAGACCAAAGCTCTTGGAACGATCGTTGAATACTGAAGCATCAGTGACAATTCCATTTTTCTTTCCACGTGTGCAAGATAATCTGGTAAGCGGCGATTTGAAACGCTGTTTGATTGAAGTTTAGGCTTATAGGAAAAAATGTAACGTATTTTAAGATAAAATTTTATTTGGCACGTTTGCTGCTGGTGTATCTCGAAATTTCACGTTTATTCTGTCGAGTTGCTTCTGAACAAAATGAATTTGGGGTGCATGAAAACGTGGCCAATGATCAAGAAAAAAAGAGTGGGTTTTTGATTAGTACAGATTCTTATCGTCTCAACAATTATCTATAAAAATTGAGATGTGTCTGAACCGTCGAGATGCAAAATCGACAAGGCAATGTTGGTAAGCCCGCCACCTGATACAGAACATTGTTCGCAACAAACTTTGAGCTCTGGACATGGTTGCAGGGCGTCACGCCCCCAGACAATCAAAGGCTTCAGTTTATAAGAACGGTCACCTGAGAATAACAAACACCTAAATTCTAGTATGGGACGCATGTACATTTTCTGAATCATCACCATAGTGTCCCTACGTAAATCATAGCGTCTTCTGGTCAATCTATGAATCATGCCTAAGGCACGTGGTACTTTACATATTGTACTCTCTATACAAGGAGTCCAATCTGATTCATCATTATAAAAAATCCTAAATACCTAAGCGACTCATCTTGCGAAGTAGGCTTTTCTCTAAAGCAAATTGTAACTGAGATAGGATCTATTATTCGAAACATAAATATGGCACTTTTCTTTACATTCAGGGACATGTATATTGTCTCTAGCCACCCCTCTAGCAAATTCATATACCTGTGCAGTTTTTGATGTAAGAAATCAAACTCAATGTCAGCTGCAAAGAAAACAATGTTATCAGCATACATGTATACTTGCACACACTGGCAGTGGGGTATTTAACTAATTAGGATGTTGAATAGTGTTGAAGGCAATATAGTCATTTGGGAAACTTCGCGAGTTTGTTTAAACTTTGATGAAGCGCAGCCATCGTGGAAGCAATAAAATGCTGTTGTCTTCAAAAAGTCTTTGAACAACGCAACAATGTACTTTGGGAAATTGTGGCTTAAAAGGATCTCCTATAAAACTGGAAATTTCACACTGTCTTATGCTTTGGCTATGTGCAAAGTTACTAGAGCAGCATGTTGCCTTGTTTTGCGAGAAATCGGGACGGGGCTTTCTCAATCATCGTGAGCCCACCATATGGAGCAGTCTTCTCCGAAGCCAATTTGATTAGGGTTTATTAAGTCATTTTCTGCTATGCAGCTTGTCATTCTCTTATGAAGCATCCTCTCATTAAGCGTTACCGTATTGAAAGTAGGAGAAATTGGTCGGTTTTCTGTGCTGTAGCCTAACACTTATGTTTTCTGCACAAGGCTTATTTTTGTTAATTTCCAATCGTATGGAATTCAGGCATGTCGTAACGAATAATTTACAGTGTTCAGGAGGTCAGCTGGTGATAATTTAATTATACGTTTTATCAAGGCAGCTGTAATTCCGTCTCGAATGGCAGCTGATGAGGGTAAATTCCAAACAACCTGAGCTAATTCTTTCATTGTGACTTTAGTAAAATTTGTTATTACCATTTGACGTCTGAAATATTATAGCTTACTCTAAGTAAATAGACAATTTAGGCCTTTTGATGTGGTTTTCAAAGATTTTTTTAATTCATCGAGTGGCATGATTTTACACTCGACATAAGTTGACGACGGCAGAATTTTACGCCGTCTGTGGAACCTAAACAGGGCCCCTTTGTTCTTAGGGTTTGAAAGATAGGAGAATCTTTTCTCTCATATTCATCTTTAGCTAAAGAAACTGTGCGCTTATAATTTTCAGCAGAAAACTTGTAATCAGACCAATTTCGGGGACACTAATTTTGCAGAAGTTTTTTTTTTCACGCGACCTATCATCATCAGTCATCCCGAGCACAATCTCGATTCCACCACGGACCGTGATTTGTGCTCTTTGCAGAGTTAACAATGAATTCAGCTTTTATGTTTTCTTTTGAGCAACGCACATATTCTCATAGCTTTCGTGTCTTCTGTCTTTTCAGAGTGAATGGTAAAAGCAGATTCTAGAGTTAGTTTAAATATATTGTAATTTATATACACTCGATTTTGATTGCATGATGCTGTTGTAGGACAAACACTATCAAACATTGCAGACAGGTAATCGCTGTTGGTGGCACACTCCAAGGTAGTGCATGACAAACTAGTGAGGGAAGAACTAATGAAACTTAAATTCATTGCTGAACGAGGCATGCCACTTATAAAAGTGGGTGTTCGAGAGTTCGGGCATGACAAGTCGTTATCTGCTGTCTGCTGGCGCTATCGTTTATCCCAACGGTCGGTTCGAAAACCCCAACAGATACGGTAAGAATTGAAATATCTCACCACAATTATGTTTATGAAAGATGCCAGTGCAACGTACAAACATCGCGTATCTAGAACCCATAAAGGGAAGTATGCATTGACTAATAAAAACGACAGGCAACCAGACAGCGCAATTTATAAGGTGAAACTTACGCTCATACGCAACTTTAGCCTTTAAACTTCTTTTATTATTATTAAAATAAGCCATACCTACACCTTTAGTTGGTTTGTCCAGACAAAAAGTCACTTACGATTTATGTATCTGAAATGAAAGGTCCCATGCGTTCAAAGCCAAATTTATTGTAATGCAATTATATCTGCATTGAATTTCGATGCTAAGATTGATAAATTGGTTACTGCTAATGATTTGATCGGTAATTTTGGTGAAGAAAATAAAGTGACCCTATGGTTTCGCTAAAATCGTTTCGGTGGCTGTCTTACCTAAAATACCATCTTTAAGATAATCGGCTTTAGATGCGCTGTCTTTTTGGTACTTCTTGGGTTTTAAGTGGGCAAGTGTAGCACCTTTTTGCTAAAAGGGGATCTTCAGCACTTTAGGGATCGAGGATCCGTCTCCACTTCATCTGAGTTCGACATGTCTTACCCTACTTGGTAGCTTTGCTTTGACCCAGAGTGAGTTCAGCAGATGCATTCGCAATTTCTGCACACTGTGACGCGGTATCTGAGATAACCTCCTTTTAAAGTCTTTTACGGTCGCTGTTGCGAATGAGTGGGCTGAGAGTTTCAGCTGTGCCCAATAAATGGGTTATCTTGTTCGTGAGTATATGGGCCAATGTCTCACAAAGGCTCCTATAGAGCTAGGCGTTTAATCGCCTATTCTATTGCCTTGTCAATTGCTTCTGAATTGAAACAGAAAGCGACCCTTCTATTGCTGGTATATGGCGGGCTGTAACGCTAGCTCAATCGGGGTTTTGTGCTTTACTTTCAGCTACTGCTTCCCTACGAGAGCACCACCAACGTTTCGGTGTTTCTGGAATTTGTACTTCAAGAGCCTTTGTAGGACAGCTTGAAAAGTCTGCAATATAGGCTCCCTGACATCAGCAACATTTTTCATTGTTACTTTGACACTCGTTCGAATTGTGCCCTTCTCCACACACTTTGACAAGATACCTGAAACCTTTTGTGCTGTATCCACAACGCCAGCACTTTATGCGTTGAAGAGGGTGAGGGGAGAGAAGTTAGACTCGGTAAATGATTGGTCATGCCTTAATTCCTGATGACGAGACTGGTCTCTCGAATTTTACTATGACGGACTCGGTTGGTGCTTTCTTCTTATCAACAATACATGGTCACCGATAAACTGTAAAAAAGAACTGCTGGCAAAAACAGTTCTAGAACTTCTGTTGGTGTCCCGTTGACGTCGACGCGATGAACTAGTACTCTGGAGCATGCTAACTGTGGTGGAATGAACGCGCTCACCGGATTAGATGCGAACAACAAGCACTTCAGAAGATCTTCCACGAAGGACTGGTCAGAAGAAGAGCAGAGAATTCCCCTTTTTCCGAACTTGTGGACCTCGTTGATGGCCTGGACAGGGGCCGTCGGCGAGCGTGATTTCGTTTGCATCGCGTTACGTTCTTATACCGAATGATGTCCTGATTGGTAGGAACTAGCGCCTCAAAAACAAAAAAATATGCTGTTGCGCAAAAAAAAAAAAAAACACCCACTGGCAACTCCTGCAGAGCAATGGAAGCAGATCAGAGGAAAGTTTTTGGTCCCGGTGAAGAACAGGACATTCTGCTGGTTCAAACCAATCCTTGCCAAAGAGTTTTTTCTCCATTTTTACCGCTCTGCGCTGTGGTTGAGAATAAGTAGATTGTTAGTGGCTCTAACATCGGTGCTAGCAACACTCTTTCTCGACACAGTTTCGGAACTAGTACCCAGAACAATCACAAGCAAACAGGAGTTATGTTCCTGTATTTAATTAACTCTTCTGTGAGCACTCGTTCGTTAGTAATCCAACAACTCCAATTATTGCTGTCTTTATATTTTTGTTAACTCTACGCGAAATATAGCCGAGAAGCTTTCTTATATTAACGTTTTTTGCCAGAAGTTGATTCTGAGCATTCCTATATGGTATTGCCACTGTTCTAACTAGAGCTGTGTTTAAATTCTTCTGTACTCTACTCAAGATTTAGTGTAACCATGGCACAGATGTAAAGAATATGTATACTGTAGTTTATTCTGTACAGATAACGCGTGCTGGTGCGTTCTACTTTGCGGCTAGGTTGGCACAAGCTAGTGAGGTGAGAACTGAGCCTTCAGTCTTGTCGCCCAAGGCAAATTGTAACAAAAAAAATTTGCCTAGAATATACAAAAAATTACGTAACTTGGAAAGCTTTCGTGGCTTTCGAATACACTGATATAATTGACAGTCACCACTCCACCCTTTAATTATTTTATTTTATTTTTGGGGGGCGATTGGGGTTCACTCTGAACAGAAACACAGATTTCCGGTATGGCTCGACCTGAGTGACTGCTACTTCAAGGTCGTCAGCCGGTTCACCAAAGAGGTAAGGAGAAGAAATCGACGGTTTGCCCTTGTGTGCACCAACCAACCGTCAAATGATTTGTATAAAAGTGAAATCAAATGGCTCAGCAGTTATATTTCACGTAGGCTGCCACAGGTGTGCCAGATAAATTCACATATTGCATGGGCATGCGCAGATTACTTCTTGCCTCTTCTCCCTTTTCCGCCGTTGTGCGCATCTTAAGTTGTTAGTAATGTTTGTGGTGTCCTAACCACTATGTTGTGTTCGTGTTTGCTCGACCCGTTTCTTTTAACATCAATAATTACCGACTATACCAGCTCTGTATATGTTTAAAATGCGATATATCTTTTAACAAGAAGTTTGAAGGGCCCCGCTGTGGCAGTTTAGTGGCTAAGATACTCGGCTGCTGATCCCCAAGTCGCGAGATGAATTCCCGGCTGCGGTGGCTGCATTTTCAAGGAAGACGAAAATACTGTAGGCCCGTGTGCCCAGAATTGGGTGCACGTTAAAGAACCCCATGTGGTAGAAATTTCTGGATCCTACCACCACGGCATCTCTCATGATCGTACGTTGGTTTCGGGACGTTGAACATTACATATGAATCAACCAACAAGGATATTGAAGACAATTGCGGCAGGCTTCTTGCAGTAAGTACACAGCGTTTTTTGCGGAGACAAGATAACCTATTGGCCTCCTTTTCAAGAGTTACGACTGCATGTAAAGCTAGTCTTGGTGCGTGACCCAAAGATGTGGCTCCGGTTGACATGGTCACATTTAGATAGGGGCAGAGTGCTTGAGATCCGTGTCCTGACCCGTACGGATGCATACTGGTTCTTTGTCTGTTCGCAGAAGGAAGAAATGTAGCACAGTGGCTACTTCAGAAAAGTATTTGCAGTAAGCATTCTAGGATAATTTGAAAATGCCTAATGTAAAGGCGCACATTTTTTTTTTACTTGCGGTGCATCTCTGGTGTCTGCTAAGTAGCAAAGCTAGCTAGCGGTTGAGAAGGCTATGAAAGCAGGGTCATGAGATTAAGCTCTGGCGTTATAATCTTGAGGACGCTTAAGATCTTTTTGCTTTCTTGCGTGACTAACCAAATAGCTAGAATAAAATTGCATCGTCTTCTGGTAACTCAGAACATACCAGTAGCACTAACAGCATACACGGAACTTTTATGGATGTGTAATCTTTTTTTGCTACCTATTGCTAGATGACAGCAGAAGCATTGATTTGAAAAAGTAACCACGTGAACCCCCACTGAGAGCAATTCATGAATTAGGATTGCGATATTTAGGCGTGTTGTTAACGCAACTTGAAGACATATTCAGCGCTAGCAGACAGGGACGTAAATGAAACGACAACACACTGCGCAAACTTCAACAATTTTATTCGCAGACAACACCAACATCCCTACACAGTGGTGCCACCAGTCCACAAACTCGGGTCGCTGTTTCACTATCGAAAAGGTCAATTGATGGTGCACTCAACTCAAACACGTGTCATTGTGAGAGATATCTTGGGATTCAATCATCTCTCGGAAATTTTTGCCTTTATGTTTCTGCAGTCCCACGCAAGATTTATAGATTGGTGCGCAACTGCATTCGAAGCAATGTTACAGGCAAATGCCCATAATTAGTCTTGTTTATAACATTTAGCTTGTGTTCGTGAAGAATATTGTTACGACATCTTCCCGTCTGACCTATATATATATATATATATATATATATATATATATATATATATATATATATATATATATATATATATATATATATATATATATATATATATATATATATATATATATATATATATTATATATATATATATATATATTATATATATATACATATATATATATATACATATATATATATATATATATATATATATATATATATATGTATATATGTATATATATATATATATATATATATATATATATATATATATATATATATTTATATATATATATACTACCAGTTTTATTATTACGGCCGTTTGTTTTTAAAATGCTTAGTATGTGGTTGTGCCCCTATGTATAAATTTGGCATGGTTCTGAGGAAACATAAAGGCGTCAAAGAAATGATTGAAGCCCAAGCTTCTCTCGCAACAGTGACATGTGTGTGAGTGCACCATCAATTGACCTTTTCGATCGGGATAGGGATATTCAGCTCGGCTAGTCGGCGGCCTGGTGGCGTCACTGTTCATAGATAATAATAATAATAATAATAATAATAATAATAATAATAATAATAATAATAATAATAATAATAATAATAATAATAATAATAATAAATGTAGGGTTAACGCCCTAAAGCCTTCATTTATTTGGAGAGACGCCACAATGAAGGGCTCCTGAAATTTCAGTCACCTGGGGTCCTTCAACGTCCAACAAAATATTTCGCTTGTGTGGCGTTTTGTAGACTGTGTGGCTTGGTGCTTTCTTGAGAGTTATTTCTTCCATTTTCTACAACGTTTCGGGTGCTTCAAAGACGCCGCAAGATAGCTTCTGGAAATAAAATTGTTGAAGTTGGCGCACGGTGTAGTCTTCTTCTTTATATGATGCTGTCAGCTCCCAATAAGCCGTCAAAATGTGGATTCAATTTGTTGCACTCTGAACATTATCTGCTTATATTTATGCTGACCATGCCCTACATTTCTGGAGAGCACTGCGCAGATCACTCCTTTTTCTGTCAGCAAATTTTATGCTACTAGTCCACGAGGAGTCCATGTCAACTAATAGTCCATGTCAACTAATAATCTTGCATATCATTTTCTTGCCTTTGTCGTTAGAAAAGATTGTAGACATCGCCGTGTAGCAGATTTGCCGGATACTATAGAGCTAATGAGCGAATAATAATACCCCCACCTTCTCCCAGAAAAAAAAGAGCTGTGTGGCCCTTGTAATGCGCTAAAAGAGAAACTCTATAAATCTTTCTTATTCTCTAAATTACTTTAAATAGTGGCACTCATATTCTAGGAGTTGTTTCAAAAGTTACTGCAACTGTTATGCACTGTGATAATAAGCACAAATCATGAACGAATGCACATATTTACTTCTCTGCAACGTATTCCTCATTCGATTTATTGAATTCTTATCACGAATATGACTCAATATTTTGAACTTATGTGCTATTTGCGAAGTTGACAATACCAAAACACTATATTTAGAAGGAGAACTGAAAATAAGCCCAAAATACGCGACAAGCAACTAAGAAAACTCTACCAACGACTTTGTGGAAATGAAGATCAAATACCAGTATGAGCGGAACTGGTACCTCTCCAGGTAGCATATATTCAGTCTAAACTTATTCAATGAAGCAAATACATGTGTGTATATGGCTCCAGTTTTTCCTTTCAATTTTAAGTGGATACACTCACTTGTTCGTGAAAATTGGTTTCGTAATGTTGCTTAAATGAATCAAATTTTTCTTTTCGTGCTCGTCTAGATACTCCTAGAGAAGCATTTTACTGAGATCGCTTCCTGCGGTAAATCAAACAACTTTCCGTGCATCTTCGCCGTGGTAGCTGGGTGAGTTTACGAGCATTGCCATCAATCTAATTGTTCACGTATTTGAATACATTAAACATTTATTGCCGACAAATCTCAACAAAAGTTTGGAGCTCGAAGGACAAGAAATTCACAAAAACAGGAGACAAGACTTGTTTCCCGTAACATGGGACTTATTGAGAATTACTGTCTTACAACAGACATCTTCGGAATTCGCCTAAAGCTGAGTGTAGGGTCAGATTTTTCAAACCGTCCTCTCACCTTTTTTTTGATGAAACTTATCTCGCTCTATCGTGATTTTGTCATTTTTTCTCTCAAACTTGCTGTTAGGAATGTATCATCTCACCTAGTTTTAAACATAGCTAAACAATTATGAATTCTCACACCGGTTTAAGGTCAGTATATATACGGAAGTTTGAATGATTCAACATGGTCACAAAGAAGAGGCGGTAACGCAAAAATGTAAAGTTCAGAAAGAATGCGCAGAGACGTCTGAGTACTTGTACGATCTCCTTTTTTATGCTTTTATAGTCAAGAGAAGCAAATCGCCGTTCACGGGAAGATGAAAAAGAGGAAATGAAAGACAGGGAGGTTAGCCAGTTCTCAAATCAGTGGGCTACCCTGTTAGACAGGTCTTAATAAGTGGGTGTGCTTATCCAGCATATCAACATAAGTAGTCCTAATACGTTGCTTCAGTGAACAAGTGTTTAGGCGTAAGTCGTGTGATATGCTTATATTCTTTTGCTAATAATGCGATATTTTCTATTTCAATTGTGTCTGTGCACGCAGTTGATCACAAAACTCGAGGGTACAGGCTCAATCTATCGCCACGGTGGCTAGATTTAGATAAGTAGAAATGCAAAAGCAACGAGAAGGAAGAGGAGGAAGAGCAGAAAGAAAAAAAGAGAAAGGAGGTTGGGTAGTTCTCAGGCCGGCTGGCTACCTGTGCTGGGGAAGGAGGCGAGGGGAATAAATGGGAACAGAAACGCAACGTTACAAAAAGAAGGCGAAAACAAAAAGGCGAATAGTGTTACGATAGACAAGACAGCTTATAGTCTCTCTGAGACCAGTTGCCCACAACAAGCACAAAAATGTTCTCAATGTCTTGCGCGCCGAAGACGGTCTCAGCAGGTGTTCTGAGACATTTGTCTCCTCCAAGAATTGGAGGTAGCCAAGTCTCTGTCGCTTTTACAAATTGTCTTCTTGGCGTACTGAAGCTAGTACACTAACAAAGAAGATGGTAGACAACACCTCGCACCTACCGTTGACACATGTGGGTCTACCGGCCATTTTGATTCGAAATGAATAAGCATTTGTAAAAGCCAGCCAGAGCCACAGCCAGAGCGTCTCCTCAGCTATAGTCATTTCCTAGATGCAAGAGCAACAGCTCGATGGCGATTAGGCGCGCCTAAGCAGCGCACATATGCCTAGTGTTCTACAAGTAGGACGCTGAAACTTGTCAATATTACTCGAGCATTTTTTCTATTAAGAAAGAAGCTTGATCCCCGCGTTAGAGGAATCGGTATAATGTACGAAAGTAATACATACCCCTACAAAAGTAGTTAAACATTTACTCAACATTGATATTGGAAAGCTACCTCAGTGTCTATTGACGTTCGACAGCTATAGAACCACTTAACGTGAATGCATCTACATTGACGCTTAGTCACACATCTACATCCATACGACTAACGTTCATCACTAACAATTGGCAGACCCTTGTTGCATGGATGCTTGTGGCAGCTGTAGTAGATAACGTTGAGAGTTAAGCCAGAGAAAGCGAAGTGACAGCCAGAAGAGCTGACCGTTTGGACGCCGAACGTGGGCTAATGTCGCCTACTCGCGGCCTGATGGAGTTATTGAACCGCTCTGCCTGATCAGAGGGAAATGCAACGCGCGTAATCTTTCCCCTTTGGCCCACCGCTATTACTCACGGTTGCAGCGTTGTGGGGAGCGCGGAGTTATAGCGGTGTCTAAGCCCGGCGAACCAGGTGGGAGTCACAGAACCATTTGGTATGGATATACGCTATGAGCGACGCTGTCTCTTGGGGTAAGGTCATCGCTGGGAGGTGTGTTAAACATGGCAAAACTGCAATACTTCCGTGGAAGCGCGCTGAATGGGAGCGGATGCTTAGAAACTACGCGTTGACAGAACCCATCCAGAATGCCTTAGTCATGATTCATTACTGCACTTCACCATGGACGCTGTGAGAGCACAGTGGTAGATAAAACAGGCGTATTTTTGAACGCACACAATTATTAAGGCTGTGGCACAGTCAACAAAAGCATATTGACTGTTAGAAGGCTGTGTTTTATTGGGTTGTCCTGTGTAGAACCTTGAAGATTCAGGTACCAATCGACGCCTACGGTATTCGTTTTCTGCCTGTTCAAAAAATTAGTGTACCGTGTGACCTGTTCCTGCTTCTAGGTTTTCATAGCATATAGAGGTCACGTATGGATGTAAGAAATGCTGAGCCCCAAGCGCGATCAGTTAAAGCCCGATTTGTTGAACTATTGACGAACCTCAGAGAAGTGCTGGAACACTGAGGGGCAGTCGATGAACTACTAATTATTTTAACACATGAAAGTGGTAAAGGTGAATAAGTATATACAACCAGCTTTACCCACGCTAGTGGGTGGTGTGTTGCTATATATATATATATATGTATAGACTGTATTGCTATTGCATAAAAAATACTGGCCGTGGTGCAGTGGAGATTGTGCCAGGCTTGTGTTGTCACAGACCCAGGAGTCACGGGTTTGAATCTCAGTGACAACAATTTTTCTTTGTCTTCCGGTCATGCGTATGTTTTCGATGTTATTTACGTGAGGAAAATACATCAGAGAAACTTTCGTGCACCCCGGCATAATAAACTTTTGTGCTAAATGCTAGTGTCACCAAAGGTGTGTTAATGATGCCGTGCCCTTTTCACGCGCAAGTCTATCTGATTGCCGGGCCACAAATCGCCACGTGCTCGCACTGCCAAAAACAAAATGACCGTTCCACATGCGTGATGCCAAGTGCCATGCCGGTATGAAAATTCAAGTGATGTTGGTTGAAAATTTTCAAAATACTGCCAATTTTATGTTGTTTGTCAATTATTGAGTGTGCAGTAAAAATTCACACAATTTTGATATACGGCAAATTTTTTTTTGTTGGCGGTCTTTATACAATGTCACAAGGCGTGTCGTCGTGGTGTTAACTTGCGACGTGCGCAGCTTCATGCCTATGGAATTTGTCGTAACGTAATTATACACATATTTCTGCACTGAACTTTCATTTCTGAATGCAAAAAATTTCTTAGTGGACTTTGGTGACTTTGAGCAAATCAATTAATCTATCCAGCCACCTACAACTTTTAGCTCTCCTGGCCGTTTCGATAATGATATCGATACGAAAATTGGTGAGGCAGAACATGACTGTATGCGAGCATAAGTGACTTGTAATAACATGAAAATTATCGTTTGTATGTCATGAATGACATGATTGACATTTTTTATTCTCTATTCAAGAATTACTCCGCATCGCCCTTGGGCGTTATAGCAGGGGGTGGGGTTACAACGGAGATACAAATAGATCTTCATTCACACAATAGACTTTTTCAGCGAGCTTGTTCCATTCGGCTACATATACTTCTGAAAAAGGGAATTCGCAAACATGCATGTCCTGAGCCGGTATTCACGGATCTTTGTTTACACCAACCTTGTTATATATTTGAAAAAAAAACGGTTTTAGCCTTAACTTCTGTCTTCGGGAAGACAACAATCCTCAATTGATTCTTTTTTCATCATTGTGACACTCTCCATTCTGCGGTACCTGCACAGTACGTACCTGGCTGCTCTGTTTTGGATACCTTCTATTTCAGAAATGAAGCTGGCTTCCGATGGATCCCATAGTTGGCAGGCGTACTCTAATATAGGTCTAACACATGTAGTAAATGCACTCCATTTTAATTCAACTTCGCGACATCATAGGTTTCGTTGAACGAAGTTCAGAACCCATCCAGGCTTACCAGCTGTCTCACAGAAGGGCTCATTCTATGAGCAGTCAGCAGAAAACACGACGCCTAGGTACTTTCATGGTCTTGCTGCTCTTGCGGAGGTTTAGTTCGCAAGACAGATTGCAAAATTGGTATGGTATGACATGACAGCAAAGCGAAGATGGGTGACACATCCTAACGTGTGAATCATGATATGCCTGTCATGTAGGTCGTGATTTCACGCCACGCTCAAGGTGCGCTCGCGATCGTATTGCTAGCTTCACACATACCAAATTTGGTATGAGGGGACGTGAATGGATCACGAAGGTACATGACGGGTGCAAACATGATAATCATGAGATGCGTATTATGTAAGAACATGACTACATACCATGCTTAGAATGTGCTCGTGGCCGTTTCGTTAGCTTCTCATATACCAAATTTGTTGTGACAGGACGTGATTGGACGACGAACGAAAATGAGACTTCCAAACATGATAATCATGACATCCCTGTTAAGTAAAACATGACTACAAGCTACGCTCATACTGTGCTCGCAGTTGTTTCACTAGCTTCACCGATACTAAATTTAGTGTTCCATGACGTCAATGAATGAAGAATGTACATTACTGGTGCAAGCATGATAATGACGACATGCGTCTCGAGTAAGAACATGTCAACATACCCGGCTCATGATGCACTCCGAGTGTTTCGCTAGCTTCAAATATACAAAATTATTGCGATAGCAGTTATAAGAATCTCGGCTGAATTTCCGCCAGCATCGTCATCGCCGTCACCGTCACTCACGGTAAATATATATATATATATATATATATATATATATATATATATATATATATATATATATATATATATATATATATATATCATCAGCCTGACTACGTCCACTGCAGGACAAAGGCCTCTTCCATGTTCCGCCAGTTAACCCAGTCCTGTGCATGCTGCTGCTAATTTATACCCGAAAACTTCTTACACTCATCTGCCCACCTAACCTCTGTCTCCCCCTAACCCGCTTCCCTTCTTTGGGAATCCAGTTAGTTACCCTTAATGACCAGCGGTTATCCTGTCTACGCGGTACATGCCCGGCCCATGTCCATTTCCTCTTCTTTATTTCAACTATGATATCCTTAACCCCCGTTTGTCGCCTAATCCACTCCGCTCTCTTCTTGTCTCTTAAGGTTACACCGACCATTTTTCTTTCCATTGTTCGCTGCGTCGTCCTCAATTTAAGCTGAGCCCTGTTTGTATATCTCCAGGTTTCTGCTCAGTAGCTAAGTACGGGTAAGATACAGCTGTTATATACCTTCCTCTTAAGGGATAGTGGCAATCTACCTGTCATAATTTGAGAGTGCTTGCTGAATGCGCTCGACCCCACTCTTATTCTTCTAGTTACTTCAGTCTCGTGGTTCGGCTCTGCGGTTATTACCTGCCCTAAGTAGACATAGTCTTTTAAAACTTCAAGTGCACTATTACCTATCTCGAAGCGCTGCTCCTTTCTGAGGTTGTTGTACATTACTTTCGTTTTCTGCAGATTAATTTTTAGACCCACCTTTCTGCTCTCCCTGTTCAACTCCGTAATCATGAGTTAATCATATATATATATATATATATATGTATATATATATATATATATATATATATATATATATATATATATAAATATATATATATATATATATATATATGTATACATATGTATATATATATATATATATTAACGCAAGAAACAAAAATAATGTAGGAAAAGACTCCGGCATGTGCAGTCGAACGCAGGAGCTATGGAACGGGAGTGCGATGCGTTATCGATTCAGCCACGGAAAAGTACGTCCTTGAATGTTCAAATGGCAAGCTATTTATATAAGGCACTTACCGCTGGTGGCGGCCATGTACGGGGGGGGGACTATCGTGTTACCAGCAACTACCAGCACGATGGCCCAATGAGTGTGCGTCACCAAATTATCACGATGCGGCGGCGCGTGCTCTCATCCCACGCGTACTTTGCGCCACGGAGAGGAGTGGGTGGACGATCACTCGCACGCCCTTATCTTGAGGCGGGGAGGATCGTACGTCTTGGCTGGCCTCTGGCTTTCACCGGAACGATTCTTTTGTAGTTAATGGGCGCACAAAGGTCGTTGCAATTGTTATACACTCTCCTTTTGTGTAAAGGGTGTGCTCTTGAGACACAGCGAAGGAACAAGTGAGGCGCTTATTGGCGTTCATCTGTACCCGTGAATGCGTTTCGTGCTTTATTAGTGGGTGAGAAACGTGGGGCTCCTTTCGGTCTGCTTGCCATTCTGCGCGTGTTCTTCCAATTTGTTACTATCAACTTTATTGCTTCGCCTTTGCGGCAGAGCTGTGAGTTTTTTTTTTGGTATTACGTTACGTGAGTAGACGGTGAAGGTAAATGGCACGTACAAACATGATAATAAATCATATTATGCGTTTCATGTAAAACATGGGTACATGGTACGCTCATGACACGTTCGTGGCAGTCTTGCTAGTACCAGATATACCAATTTTGGTATTATGTGACGTGAATGAACGATGAAGGTAAATGAAACGTCGAAACATGATAACCATATTATGCATGTAAAGTAAAACATGACTGCATGCTACGCTCATTGCGGGCTCGGCCATTTCGCTAGCTCTAAATATACTAAATTTAGCATCACGTGACGTGAATAGATGGCGATGGTAAATTACAATTCCAAGCTTGATATTATGACATGGAAGTCATGTACGGTATATTTTACGGCCACCTTTCAAAGTTGTGCTAATTTAAAATGACATATCAACCTTCCTTTCGTGCTTCGTATATCATTGATTCCCACTGTATGTTGAATCTGCCTATGCTTTATTATATCTTCAGTGAGTAGACTGTCTGCAGTTTATTTTACTCAAGAAAAAACCCGCAGACACGCCACGACTTTGAATTGTTCAGAGGCCTCTAAAATGCGTCTTAAATTGTCGCCATTCGTCCAACCCACAAATATACTTGAGTATTTCCTTTGATGGCTTGCGTGACAGCTTTGCGTACTTGACTCCGGCTTTCGAAGGAGGACTTCAAGATCTGGTTTAGTGTCGGCAATGGGGATAATCACTGGGTGGCCGTGTTACAAGGCGAAGTTGGAGCCAGAACGCCTTTCATCACATAATGTTGGCACAACGATGATCTGTCAGCAGTCACACTGTCAGTCTTTACGATTTGGGTCTCGCGGACGGTTAGGCTTCGTGCAGAAGCTTCGCGTAACAGCGGCTTCACGAAGTCCTTCGGATTACAGATGCGGTTAATAAGTCTTGAAATTCACACTGTCTCACCTTCTCAGGCCCTTGCTCTCGGGTTTCACGGCACCAAAATAATGCGGAGAAAAGGACGAGCTGCCGTCCGCATCGCGAGACCCACTGTCAAGCTCTTCTTTGTTCTTTGTTCTAATCCTGACCTAAAGATGATAGTGTCAGCCATCGTCTTCTACCCAATATTTATCATAATCATCCTGCTTGTTGAAATTTGCAACACCTATCCACAACAGAAGAATAGTTTGTCGGACATGAATGCTGGTGAGATGGAATGTTTTCTCAGCATTTCGTTTCTCAGTTTCTTTGTAGCAGTTCCAAGGCGTTGCATGTTGTGGGCGAACTCACGTGATTTTTATAATGAACTTTTCACGAACTTCATTAGGCGTGACTTACTCGAGGCCATTGCCACAACCTACATGTGTCTGGGAACAACTTAGTGCAAGATGATACATTCGCTGAACTGCAACTCCTGTTTCGGCTGTGGAATGAGCGGTTCCTGTTACATGCTCGACTACTTGATTGCTACATAATTCATAAAGGTAGTTGACAATATTTGAAGTAGCGTAGATGCAATCAAATAAAAAGGCATACCTACCCGATTTAGATGCGAAGTAGCTCCTTGACTCGCGTCTCTAAGGGCCGTTACACGCGCTAGCCGGACACCCGCTCCGCACGTGGCGGGACCCCTGCCGCCCGCAAGTGGAGAGCGAATTGGAGGCCCGGCGCCAAAATGCAACACAAGCGCTAGCCGCATGAGCGGCTCTGGGGCCGAATTCACAAAGCTTTCTATTGGCTACGCATTTTCTTAGCCAAGAATTCTCTTATCTGGAGGGATTACTATAGCGCGGGTGTGAATTTGACTTATTCGGCACTTAAGAGGGCGAGGAGGACACACAATAGCCGATGAAACGACAAGGAAAGAAAGAAGTATGTGCCGATAATATCAAGGTAGCACGCAAAGCGTCTAGCATCGAGAGTATACGATGATAGCCAATGATTTGCTGCATCTGAGTTTCAGTTCCACGAGCGTCTGCTACAGCGCTTACGGGATGCCGCGTACGTTGTAATAGACGCTTTGGTGGGCTGTGCAAAGCCAAGCACTCGCCTTTCATTAACGACTGTAGCTAAAAACGAAGTAGCTCGATGACTGTAAGCCATCGAGCAATCCATGCACTATCTCGCCAAGTACAAGTAAACAACACTCCAGGTGCGCCACATCAATGAAACCACGCATAAATGATGCATGCAACGTTTGAAAATGTGCCTAAAATATCTTCCTTTGTTTAACGCGAACAGTTACCTTACATTTACTAAAGCTGCCCTGCTACTCAACTAATTCGGTGCAATCGAGCACGGTATAGTGGTGAACGTAAGGGTGTTTTGTACATATAGTAAAATGTAGCCTTTGTTACAAAATTCTTACTACAAGACACAGAAGCGATTTTTGTGCCTGCAGACGAATTGTCTGCGGGCACAAATAACAGCAGTAATCAAACAAAACAGATAACAGCGGTAATCAAATGAAATTGTGAGCGGAATTTCGCTGGTTCCTTGCACCGCAGCATTTTTATAAAGCCAGATTGCGAGAACGTGCATACGCTTACGCTTAGGTATGCGTCTACATAAAACAAAGGAGACTCGTCTAGAGGTGTTCAGTGCTAATGCTTTTCACAAAACACGGTGCAAATATTTTGTCCTGCGGTGTTTGAGTGAGAAAACAAAGCAAGGGACGTGTATACAAGTCTTGAAGTCGAAAGACGTTATCACACGTGCGAAAAGGACGAATAGAGAGAGAGACTCTCGTTTCGACTTCGCGAATGCTTGAGATCGATAGAAAACAAGGACAATTTTCTGGTCCAGCAGACATCAGGGAAAGTTTCCGCAAAGCAGCGTCAAATGCTTGAAGAGCATAAAAAGTGGAGTACGTGTTTTAAGGGAGTGACAGCCACACAGAAAGCGAGATGAAGTGTGACTGTCTTTAGATGTGAGAATCAATGCTAATTAGGAGAGCTGTGAGTTAATGAGCCAAATCTTCTTTAAGTAACAATAATGGAAACAAACTGAGTATTAAACTAGTGATAGTGACACTAGTGACAGTGAATTCATAATAGTTGATTAGCGTTGTCACAGGCCGATATATATTTTTATTTTCTTATTTATATTGGGCAAATTATGAGAAGGTAGCCTAGGTTAGAGCCGGCTATCCGAACGTCGTGACAGTATTGTACAAGGTAAATAGCACACAGTTATACAGTCACACGTGGCGGTTTCTATCTTCTAATAACCTTGGGCAAACTCATTAAAACTATTTTTTTCTATTTTCGACCAAGTTTCACCGGAAGTTTTTGCATTTGGTGTGATTCGAAGGAACGACGATATATCAGCAATAGGGTGAATGCAAGCATTGTTGCAGTAACGAGTGGTTACAGCACTCAGCTACAATCTAGGAGGTACTTGGTTTGATTCGCAGAGTCACCGAGCACTTTTTTTTTCAAGAGGTTGCCCGGCCTGACATTATGCGTGGTGGCGGGTACTAATTTTTTGAGAAGGTGGCTTTTGCACTTGCTTCTTTCACTCCTCTTTTGATCCAAAAGCGCAGTACCGTGCTCCTTAATAAATTACATGACATAGGGTTCATAATTTACTCCTCCATTCTATCTTATCCCAGAAGTGTCCAGTGCTGAGATACCAATATCATACCTGGTATATTACTTTTCACGTGTTTGGATATTCGACAAGCGATCAGTTGTCACGGTGTTTTGAAGAAAATCTACACGTGCAGCGAGCTAACTGCTTGTGGCGAAGGTGACGGCCTTTGTAGAGACACGCTTTCGTGCTAATTTGGTGGGCATCATCACATGCAGCAAGAAAAAAGAGCACGGACAGTTAGAGCAGACACAAACAGAGTGATTAGTTTGTGTCTTCTCCCCCGCTATCGGTCATGCTGCGCGCTTCAGTGTAATGTCGCTGTCAATGGTTCAAATGAACTATAGCAGTTAATCGAGTTCTGTTGCGAGGGTCCTCTATTGTCAAGAATGGAATAGAACAATGGCAATTTGATTTGTGTCATAGAGAGATACTCTGCTTTTGGTTACTAGAATAAGTTTTTCAGCCGAAGGTTATTTTTTATTAACAACAGTTCCAGTGCAGATGAAAAGTTGATGGACGAAATTCGTGTATTCAGCTTGACTAGGTTTGTGACCTTCATTGTAATTGCGAACCGGTATTACAATATGCATAAATATCACACACATACACAACCACGGATGATAGCTTGCATATTCTGATTAAAATTCATATGTTGAAATTGACATATTCGACCAACGCAATCTGTACAAGATATGCCATGTAGAGTAGCTACGCTCTTAACTAATCTTCGCAGGTTCGTTACATTTTCCCCAATTTCTTGCCCGTGACTGTAGGTTGGCAAATGCAACAAATTCTTCGAACACACATATTTTCTGTATGGTTACATTTATTTTTATGCAGTACAAAACAAATTGAAATGTATATAGGCTGAGAAGAAAAAAGAGCTAGAAACAAATTCAGCCAACTTATTACCAAACTTACTCACCAATGATGAGCGCATTCTCATCCAAAAGATACATACATACATACATACATACATACATACATACATACATACATACATACATACATACATACATACATACATACATACATACATACATACATACATACATACACTCAGGTGTAAATATTAAAATGAATGGCTATAAAACAACAAGTCTAATGCACTCATTTTGAATATACAGAAATTAACTTACGAGAGAAATCCATCAGCACTGTTACGTCTGAACACGGTGTTTCTCGAACCATCTCGCAAAAGCTTGATGCATAGTTTTTGCTGCTACCCAGTGTCAAGCAGTTTTAATAAGAAACACAAGAATAAAGCCCTTGACAATGTCATGCTAAAGAAAAGGGCTGGGCATCAATATTTTGTACATGTCTGCAATATCACTATGTTTATTTACATAGCTTGGCTCATTAACAACACACTAACAAAGCATGTTAGGACATTTGGGTTGAAAGTTGGCACAGCGCAAAGAAATTCTAGACAATACATGAATAATACAATTATAAGCTACTAAGCTCCTTGGTGCGAACATGTTTATATTGACAGCTATAGGCGCCATTTCATTTCCCAAAAACACTTCTCAAAAGTAGAATCAACTCTATTTAGCTAAAAGTTTCTATTCTGGCCCGTCGTGGTGGTTCAACGGGGGCAGTGTCTCTTTCGGCCAAGAAAACAAACACCAAGTATTTTTCCAGTTCGTGAATTCACCCCATGCCAACATTGGGGCAGCTGATAGGAGTGGTTTTCTAGAGAGAAAACCACCACATTCCCACCAGTTGTGGCCTCGGGTAGCTACTTTACTTGGACTAAAATGATGAAAAACACTCCTCAAGAAGACTTCAAAGTTTGCACATCAACACAGTTCCCATACAGCTGTGTATTAGTCTGCTTGAAAAATATTCAGTTTACTGGTGGGCAAAGACTGTACACTAATTATGTGAGGTGATGCTCCAGTGCACTGCATGTATGTCTTGCTGCTGGCATCAACAGCGATGTTGTTCAGCACGTATGTGTAAAATCACAACTAATACTATGTCACTGCAAAGTAATTATGTGTCTTTTGCATGAAACAGGGGCCACAATGTAAGAACATAAGAACAATTACCTTCACGCTGTTAGAAAAATGTAAATACATTTTCATAGAGTTTTCACAGCTCATCTGAGAATAGTAATAATGGTTATAAACAGATTATTACTTCTCTAACAAAGTATTTTAAGATGCCAGCTTCAATACTAGAGTATACCAGTACCTTTGTAGGGCTAAAGAATTGTACAGGCACCTAGAAAAAGATAAGTAAATTCATGCTATGGCTAAATATAAATAAAATAGATACTTTTATTTCTAGTCTAAGTAAAGCTGCAAAGACTATAAGTCACTTCTATAGTACATGTTTACATTATGAACAAACATATCCGAGCAAAGTATGCATTAAAAAAGTTACTCTTACACAGTAGAAACAGATAAGTAGACTGTTGAAGGACGGACAGGCAGTGGGATAACAATACACAAGCACTAAAATATACTGTTAAGATATACTAGGAGTAGTGATGATCCTCTTCCTTCCAAATAAAATAATTCACGTATATTCACTTCCCAGAGCTTATACACTCATGGCGTAATTGATGCTTTACCAATGAGTGTAGACTGAAGGATTACATCGACTAAGTACAAGATTACCGCATCCAAGGCTTTACTTCTTGTACTACAAAGAATGCAAACACCGTTACCGTTGTCGACCATGGATGCTGTGATTTATGACAGGTAAATGGAAAGACACGCAGGCACTTAACACGCATGGTAAAAACTTCAGCTCGAAAATATTTGCCCACTAACACCACAACAGCCTTTAAATTAGTGTGATAGTTTGGTATTTTCATGCAAAATTTAAATAATTTCGAATGCAAGCAAAGGAATGGCTGAATAATGCACTGTTAAGAAGTAAGCTGCAGCTGCGCAGAATGATACTACGTATACAATTCAAACTGCTCCTGACATCACAATGTGCTCTTTCTGCTGTCGTAAACTTTGAGCAGGAGAACAGTCACTGGCAGTCCCTTTATACTTGTTGGTATTCTGTGCTCTGTTCTTGATACACTGTATCTGACAGTGGAGCACCGGATCCCTTGTTACTGCTGGAACTTAGAAAAATACAGATCATTGTTAAAACCATGCTACATGCAAGAGTGTACCTTTGTTAACTATGTGCTCATATTTACAGATGTCGTCTTTTCAGAAGCCAGTGACAAGCCTCAACACACACACAAACAGTGAAGACTGAAAATATATCTTATTATGATACAAGAGCAAAACTACAATGTTATAGATGAAGGCATGAAATTTCTGCCGGGCATAAAAAGCCAATAGAGTTTCTTCTATTTTGATTTTACACTAGGTGTGAGAAGCTGACCACAAATAGGTTCACTAAAAAACACAAGTTAGACTGCATTACAACACAACAGCCAATGTTAATAACTTTAATGCTGTCTAACATAGCCAGCTCACCATACTGCATATAGGAGCAAATAGGCAGTCTAGAAGACACAAAGCACTTGTGGATTATGAGTGTGCTTGTTGCTGACATCTATTATTCTAAAAGAAGAAAACCTTTCAAAAACGCACTACTTCAGGGGAAATAATCATACGCAACAAACACAATTGGCTCCTACAGGTGCCACCAACACTCATCATTATTGTTGATACCAGTGTCTTGCCGAATGGATATGCTCCGTCCTTCACAGAACACCAAAGGAGCGCTCTATGACTTGGCTTGCATGTGTGCTGGCTGCATCGCACTGCTGCTGAAGTACGCTAGTCACAGACAGATGAGGAGCCATGGCTTTGAAACACACTGAACGTCACTTTTAGAGATCAACAATGCATACTTAGGTCAGGTACAATTTGTAGAAAATTATATATCATTATGCAATCGTGGTGAACAAGTTCGGCTGAAACACAACAAGCCACATCACTGAGAGAGAGAAAGCTACATGAAGTAAAAGATGCAGTTACTGGCCCTATGTCGTCTGAGGCTTGTTCAATAGGTCTTTTTCCTTGCAAGTTATGAACAGCCAAGCAATTTTCAACCACTTGCTATTTCCTTCCAGAGCACTCAATCCACAGAGGAAGTCACAAGCTCAAGAGCTCAATAAGGAAACAGAGTATTTGTGCTCATTTAAAAGCACCAGCTTTTGAGTCTCAGATGATTGGAGTTTCATTCATAAGGTTCAGGCTTTCAACTTTCAACATTCTCAATTATATTGCTACTTAGTTCTATAAATGTTGAATAAGGATTATGTGTGCGAATAATACAGGTATCCACTGCAATCAATCATGCTTGGGTTTTCGATTTGTGCACAGTAAGTGGTGTTCGCTTAATCGTATGTAATTAAAACCTAACCTTGCAGTCAGCCGTTAGGTAGTTTTGTGCCCTCGAAACTCCTAAGCAGACCGCAGTCCTTCCAGATGAGGCTGCCATGCATGTTTCCAGGCCACACCCGCTGAATGATAACAGTCCCAGCAGTGACAAAGACTTGCACAGTTAGGGAGCACGTGTCCTTCCCATTTTTGTACAGGCGCTCCAAGTCATGATGAGCATTCATGTGCCAGTGTGTGCAACCGATGCATCACAGGACCTTAAAAAGCCAATCTCTGCGATCTGTTAAGAGCCAAAAACGAGATATTTAAAAACAATCATTAAAAGCACTCACTTCTGATACTTCTTTGAGGAAGGTATCACTCCGTCAAAGTGACCAAAATCTGCTATAGCTTGTTTTTAAAAGAATCCAAATATGAATCGTAATGTGTGTTTGCATTTTATGCAAAACACCTTGCTGCTTTCGAAAACCCAAGTCTACAATTTTTGTTGGTGTACGTAAAAAATGACACCACAAACATCGCTGCTATTTTAACTTATCTGAAGGTATCACAATTTATTCGCAATATCTCATTCACTTCTACACTCCTGTTGCTCACCTCATCATCTTTTCCCATTGGCAATATGGTTCATTTCATACCCCGACACAGCCTCAGTGCTACATGGACTAACATGATGTCATAACCAGCTTCTCGTTTCAGAATACTAGATTTTTCCACCAACTTGAATGTTCTGTAGATGATGTGTGACAAATGTTTGGTGCTTCAGCTTTTTTTTCCATCGTTTGAGTAAATATTAGCAGAAAATCTTCTGTTTGGCTATGTTCACAGTAGTCCAGTGAAAGGCATGTTTGAATGAAATGCATTTTTCTTTTTGGACGTCAATGAAACCATGAATCTCGTTCACTGACGCATATTTGTGCTTACTCTAAAGTAAACCTTCTTTCTCATCACTCAATATCCCAGTCTCCTCTGGGGAGCCTGTATTCCTCCATTTCATATTCTGCTAGCTGGCAAGAGTGCCAAATGCAGTAAAACATGGGCAGCATCTAAGGCATTCCCTCCATGATCAGTTGAGCTGTGCACTACGTCTTCTTCTAAGACACATTTGCAGCTAGCAGTCATTTTGGGACATAAATGTATCAGTAAATTAAAATCATTTGTCACTTCTGCACTTCATGAATTTTAAGGTTCTTGCAAAGAAACCTTGCTGAAAATGTAAATGTGCTGAAATGTGTAAGGTTTCAGAAGAGACCCACTCTGTTGACTCCTCAGTGGGCAGAGGAAACAATTCTGTTCACTTACACTCTGGCTACATAAACAAGAACAGCCACAACGTAGTGTAATACGCTGTGCAAGACCATTCTATTGGCACAAAGCATGGCCTTGGCTTTAAATAGCTGTCCTCGGGACAACTTGTGTTACAATTTGTGATGTCTTCTGTTTTGGCTGCCAAGTTAACCACTATAGACTATTTTGCAAAATCTGCCACATTATCCTAAATTCAGACTGGTGTGAAAGTGCTTGAGCTTGAGCACTTCATTTTTTCTGTACGCATGTCCTTCTGTTATAAATGTGCATGTAATGTGTGTCTTCAAATTATGTATACACATGGTCATGGCAACAATTGACAACACTGAAGTGAGCACCAGAATGTGTGTGGGCTGCCACAGGGGTGTAGGCAGTTTTTTTTGTGGACGAGGAATTAGAGGAGGGGCAGCACTATTATCAGAAGCGGGGCCTGGTCCGTGGATGTGATCGAGCTTCATTTTGCACTCTGTATACTACGGGGGAAAATATTTGAAAAGGGGAGAAGGGTATGAGCCCGGTGTACCAACCCCCGGCTTTGCCGCTGGGCTGCATCAAAGTTGTATGCCTTGCCCTACTAAACTTAATGTGTGTATGCACAGCCTCTTTCCACTGACTACAGGGTGAGCATGATGTGACATAAGGAGTTGAGATGGGGCATTGGCATGCTAATGTTTTTGTTGTATCATCCCAAAATCAAATATCGGTCATGCTGTACTAGCCCATCGAGTTGTTTCGTTCTGTCACCTGTGGTAGTAATGTAAATGTAGTGGGTAGATCACCAATTGTTTTCTGCTGATAACATGGGTCTCTTTCATATTGCTCTTGTAATACTGAAGTATCATCAGAAAATTGCAAGACTTTCTTCAGTCAGTCTGGCGAGATATTTTGTCTGTCTGTGACAGTCTGTTGCCATAGAGCAGAACAGGAATGGCTCAACATACTCATGAACACACCAAGAAGAAGATTACTTGCAGTGTTATTACTTTTGTAATATGTGAAATACTCTACCTGTAGCTGTTGTTTGCGTGAACTTCTTGGTTTACGCAAACACTGTCACTTTGTTGTCACATTGGTAGTGTGACCACCCCGGAAAGGCGTTGGTCTCTGGTTCGATCCCCAGACCAGGATAATTTTTTCGGCAACTAACAAGCTTTTCCTTGTGAGAAATCCGTACAGATTTCCTTGTGGCCTTGTGCCACAAACGGGTGGTTGTCTAGTTTCTCTTTCTGAACCATTCTGCCCCCTTGCAGGTTTCCACAGAACCTATTTGCATTGCTTTGTTGTCTCATGTTACACAAAGTCTATAGTTTATTATTTCACAAACATTAACAAGCTTGTGTTTCTTCAGAATTATGCATTATGCCGCACCCTCCAAAGGGCCATGTATTTCAAATGATGCATGCTGGTTCTATTTCATGTTTTGCAGTAAAAGAGACAAAATCAAAGCATTTCGGTCTAAATAACTTCTGGCAACACACGTGACATATTGAAGTGTGAGTATTCATTGGCCCAAAGTAAAGAAACTCTTGGGCACGCTTGCTGTGTGGATATTATTATGATGATAAGAATAGAAGCGTGTTTCATGCTTCCTGAGGAGCTAAAAAAAAAAGGTGTACATTCATGCGAAACGGTTTGCTTTTGTGCGCAACTAACACAAGTAGTGTTGACCAACATCCTACGCAAAGTGAAATCTTACATTGTATTTCTACATTTGGACAAAACTATTTACATTCTTATGGGTACTCGCATGCTAGTCATAATATCTGTTGAAGTCACTGTAGATTTCAGATTCTAATGTTACGGCCCATGTGGTTACTGTAAGCCATAATGATTCCTTCAAAAAACTGTGGTGATGGCTACGTATGCTTTGGTACCGCATTATGTCGGCTGCATTTTCACTGGAAAAAGAAAACCACCATTTGCGAATGAAATATCACAAGGTATACCTATAATTGTCATTTGCTTTCTTCTCTAATTTGTATGTTTGCCAGCACTTGTTTGCTAGTGCCAACCTTGCTCATTCTTTTTGCATATACCTCAGGATTATGCGAGGAAGATCTTGCGACATGAAACTCAGCTTGTAAAATATTCTTGCAGGACATCTTTAACTCAGTGTGCACTCAAGGAACAGTGCATCATGGATGCGTACACTTCTTTTGAAACAAACTGAGTGTGAACTTTGTTTCGTACAAGTACATGCATCGATGATGCACTGTACTGTTTATTTTTATTAACTTCAGTGTGACAGACTTAATGCTGCCGCCATGTCACATGTGGTGTACGCTGCTATTGGCAGCAGAAAATAGAGTTTCTTGTTTTATTGCTTTCTTATCGTATTCTGTGGTCAATAATTTTAACACTCCTAATCATCGCTCTCAAAGAACTTCACTTAGTGAATGCCGGAAACAATTGTAATAAAATTCGATTGGCTTTCAATTTTAGAACGTGCCTGTCTAAACTGAGCATTTGTTTAAACTGGCACAATTTAATGACGTGAACAAGTCTTCACCAGTGAGACATTGAGGATGGTATGTGGATGGCATTACGCCTAATTATTATAATGTTTCTGTGAGGTGAGCGCAAAGGGAAGCTAGAGACAACGCATCTTGTAATTGAGAGCTGTCTTCAATGCGCTCGTGAGTGTGTCTCCTGGACAGGAATGAACACAAAATTGAAACACTTGATCATGAGGTGTGAAATATGCTAAAGGTACGCACAAGCCCAGCAAAGAGAAACTCTTTCACTCCTACAGAACCAAGCTATTCATTGGAACAGGTTAGAGGCGACATGCCCCAACTCTAGGGAAAGAATGTTTTGGTTACAGCCAATTATTACAGCAACGTTTGGGAAGTTGACAAAGTCAAATTGATTGTTTCGAACCAAGTCATACAGAAACTAAGGACTCACTTTGCTGTGTACAGCGTGCCGAGAATTCTGATAAGCGACAATGACCTGCCATTCACCCTCAAAGAATTCAAAAATGCCACGAAGAGCTGGAACTTCGAACACAAAACGAGAAGCTCGGTTTACCCGCGTGCAAACAGAAGGGCTGAATCAGCCGTAATGCAAGCGGAAATGCTCCCTAAAAAAGGACAAGGAAGCCACTCAGATCCACAAATAACATTTGTTTATTTGCAAAACCCATCACTTCAAGAAAAGGATGGTACTCCAGCACAAGTGTCAATGAGTTGCCACACTAAAATGAGTGTGTAACAGCTTCACAGTTACTGCAACCCGAAACAGTCTATGTGAGGGAAATAAGAATGTAGAAGAGGCGGAAAAGCACGTGCTACCATCAAAGACGAGCTAAGGACTCACCAAGCCTTAAAAATGGTCCGAGACTGTCCCAGTTTACCCAACGAAAACAGGAGCATGGGTGAAAGACAATAATTAGGAGAATTTATGACAGGTCGTATGATGTTAAGATGGAAGACAGCATCCTGAGAAGGAACTGAGTACTCAACAGGGGAAGCCCTTCCTCAGACAAACACATTGCAGTCAGTGAGCCAAAGAGAGATCAACCGAAGCAGACTGGAATTGCTGCCGGACCTCGAAGAACCATACGGCATCTAAAGAGGCTCCGGGATTTTACAGTTGGATGAAGGATTGACTTAAGAAAGGGATGAATGTAAAAAAAAGATCCAAAACTTCAGGGGCGTACCAACTATTTCGCGAGTGGGGGGCAAGCCTTAACACACACACACACACACACACACACACACACACACACACACACACACACACACACACACACACACACACACACACACACACACACATTCATCGCAGAGACCAAATATAAACGACCATAAAAAGTAAGAGAATAAACTATTTTCATTACAGCAGCGAATTGTTTGCCATTGGTTCTTCGGCATTTAAAATTGTCTGTGTGCCATAAAATTGCCTGCCTCTTACATGACGTCAGGAATCTGCGAAATCTCGCGGTGTTCATTACGGCGCATGCACATTAAACAGCGCATTCACGCACTGAACGGTACCCAAATCTTTTTGGGGTAGTCGGAGAGTATTTTCTTTAAAACAATATTTAGGTGAAGTAGCCGTCTGTAACATTATCTGTGGTTACTCATAGCAGCTTCCGAGATGAAATAACATGAGCGTATTGAAATATTTTCACTTACAGCATCAAGGCGTTTATTAGATTGTGTGCGCGCACACATCCCTGTGAGCTCGCCCTTGCTGAGAGAGAGAGGAGGAGGAGGAGAGAGAAATAAGCAGCAGTGCACGTGTGTGCTTCTTTGCTGTCCAAGTTGTAATTTGAGCTGCAAAAGACCATTGGAGTTGAATGAAAACCTACTCGCCTGACTCTCAATCAAGCCTCCATAGTGCTAAAAACCATCCATACTCATTCATCTTCTCCTTGGTTTGGTGGCTCAAGTTAAAGGACAAGCTTGAAAGCTGAGATTCCTACTGTGCTCGAGTCCACTGCTTTGTTCGTCGCCACTTTGCAAGCTGCCACCATCGCTCCAAGTTACCTTAAGCAAGGCTGATCAGGTTTATTGAGACTCACAGCAGCTTCGGCAAAGCAGCGTTGATGATATCTATTTTCGATCAAAGAAAATATATTTCCCGAAGCAGCAGACGATTTCACTAGTTCATAAAAAGTTTGCCCGTTCGCATTCGTAAATGCATCAGCCAGTCGCAGCGAAACGAAAGCATGGACAAGTTATGCAATGTTAAGGGTCCATGTTCAGTGCTGGCCCGCTCTGCAATGCTACAGCACAAGGCACGAAAGTGCTGCTAAGGTGGCAACCACCATTTGCAGCATCCTACACAAGCCACATGCTTCTTTGAAATTGTTCACTTCCTCCTTCTCTGAGAAGGCACTGGGTTCAGGGTAGTTGGTGTTGATCCATAACATTAGTAAGTGAACAATGCACGTATGTAAGACGAGCGAACCGCTTTTCCTGTGTCCTTCACTCGTGTTACGTACGTGCATTTAGCGCTTACAAAAGTTACAGATCGCTCTTCTTTGTTCATTTACACCTCCTCCTCCTTTCCGAGCTCATGAAGTATCAAGTCTCTACCTCTCCGACTCTTCACATAGGCCGCTCCCCCACCTGAATCTCCATTATGCATTTCTGCCTCTATGTAGCCCTACCTATTCTTGTACTTCAACACTTATTCAACCCGGCAAACTTCCATTAAAGAGACCCTGATACGGTTTTTTTAAGTTTTGTCAGCATTTGGGTTTGAGCATCATGAAACCATTCGCACCACAAAATTGATCGACACGCAGTGTACCGAGGCCGCTACATAAAATTATATCATTCCCTCCTTCTCGCCTATGCCTTACCGTCGCAACTCACGAGGCACGCTGGTGATCGCAGAGCTCTCACGAGTGCGCTCGCCGTTTTGAGCTTTTACCAGTCTAGACCTCCTAGATGGCGCACCGTCCGGTTGAATACAGTCTCGGAGGCCATCACGCAGTGCGCCTGGCAGCACGCACGCCGTCTGGCAGTAGAAACATTGACCACGAAGTAAGTGGTTGATATCTGCTGCGACAGGTGCTGCCACCTTACCAGTCGTTCTTACTTCTGCACATTCCACAGCCCATGACAGCCAATCAGATAAACAGCCATGTTGACGTGGCTGCTGATATGCTCTGAGCAGAGCATGTTGCTCTACGAATGGGCAGTTTAAAAGACATTCGGCCAAGTTGCAACAATCTTCACCGATTTCCAGCGATTGGCAGCTTTAAAGCGTAGTAATAAATTACACAGTTTATGCAGATTGGTCATATCGGTCTCTAAATAACAACTGAGACTTAAACTACCAGCCCAATGTGATTGTGGAAAATCACCAAAACCGTTCCAGGTTCCTTTTAACAAAATCCCAGTGTTTTATTGGTCAATAATATAAGTCATAGCAAGACAAACCATTACAAAGTGCCCAGCGATAGTTCATCGTCATCAACAATTACAGCATTTCAACCTACCAGATAGATTTTAACCTACCAGATATGAATTGGACCTCTCTTTCAACTACTAAACATAACCATATCATAGGAGAAGCAATGCTCGACGTTGCTTATACTTTTGATTTGTTACAAGTTGTTCACTATTTCACTAGGGTGCAGGGAAGTTCGAAGTCAGTACTTGATCTCTTTTTTGTTAGTGGATGTATTAAGTCTTCGGCCACCTGTGAAGTGGTTCCTGGTATTTATGACCACAGTGCTGTACTGTTGACCCTGGCAAATGGGTCTATGGCACGGAAACAAAAAACGTCATGTTTTCGAAATTTTTTGCGAGCTGACAATACATCAATTATAGATCTCCTCTCCCTCAACTTCGACTCGTTTTTAAACAGTACTGCTGATGTGCAAGGCCACTGGGACTCATTTAAAGAATTTTTGAATGAATGTATTGATCGCTTCGTTCCATGTGTTGTTAAAAAGAAGAAAGAAAGGAACCCCTGGATTTTTTAGGAGACGTTGCATTTCAAAAGGAAGTTAAAACGATTAAAAAAGCGTCGTAGTCTTGGAAATATCGCTGATATAAACGAAGAGATTTCCGAAATTGCAACTAAACTAAAACACCAAATCCATATTGACAAACAGCTGTATTATGGTGAATCATTACCAAACTTCATTAAAACGTGTCCTGAGAGATTTTGGCGGAGCATTAAGCCTACATCTACTGAATGTAATGTTTTCGTAGTTGATGGAGCTGATGTGCATGATAGCAAGGTTATTTCGAATGCCTTTAATCAACAATTCAAATCGGTTTTCACCATTGACAATAATGTTCTTCCCTCATTTGATGCAGATTATCCACCTATACCTGACGTTGTTATCAGTGAGCACGGCATTCTAAATATGCTACTTAAACTCAATGTTAAAAAGACACCCGGACCGGATAACGTTCCAAACGCATTTTTAAAGGGTTATGCCGAGTGGATCGCCAAATATCTGTATGTTTTATTTTCAAAATCACTACACGAAGGTCGAGTACCAGATGATTGGAGGGCCACCAGAGTCAACCCCCTTTATAAGTCGGGTAAAAAGCAACTTATCTCGAATTATCGTCCTATTTCATTAACGTCAACTACCTCTAAGCTTATAGAACACATAATACATACGCATATCTCTGAGTTTCTTAGTAAGCATAATATCTTAACAAAACACCAGCACGGATTCAGAAAAGGCTATTCAACCTGTACTCAACTTGTCGAAATGATTCACGATTTCGCAACTTCAATTAACAATGGGACACAAACTGACGCCATCTTTATGGACTTTTCAAAAGCGTTTGACAAAGTCTCACACAAGAAATTACTTTTTAATTTAGAGAAAACACTTAACAATCCGCGCCTAATAAAATGGATGGCAGACTACCTTATAAACCGTAAACAATTTGTTTTTTTTAATGAAATCTGTTCAGAAGATGCAACCGTTGACTCTGGCGTCGCACAGGGTACGGTTCTTGGACCCCTTTTGTTTTTAATATTTATCAATGATATTGCGAATGAAATTCCTGTAAAAATCAAGTTGTATGCAGATGATTGTGTCATATATTCTGAAATATCCAATGTAACCGATCAAATCATTCTGAATAGTGCATTTTATAACATTGTGAAGTGGTGTGATTTATGGCAGACGTCAATTAATTCGATAAAACAGTATTTATACGAATAACCCACAAGAAAAAACCCCTACTATTTAATTATACCACCGCAAGTTTCACCCTTTCTGAGGTAACTAACATTAAGTATCTTGGCCTTTGGATTACCAATGACCTTAGCTGGACTAAACATATTGACTCCGTAATTACAAACGCTAACAGAAAACTATTCTTCCTTCGAAGAGCTCTAAATCATTCTAATTCCACGGTGCGTAATCTAGCGTACTGGACTATCATTTGCCCAGTGTTAGAATATGGAGTGATTGTTTGGGACCCCTTCACTAAAGCTAACATAACTAAACTGGAAAACGTGCAGAAAAAGGCAGTCCGCTTTATCTTTAATAGCTTTGGACGCACCTCTATAACTGAACTCCTACATCGTGCCAATGAGCCTTCAGTTACCGAAAGAAATCATTTTTTACGAATACAATTTCTTTACCAAATAATAGAGGGCATTACAAGCTTGATGTTTCCAATATCATTTCCTTTTCTTCTGGGTATGCCACCCGCCAAAGGCATCAACTTAGTATAACCCCTTTCCGGTCCCGAAATAACTGCTTCAAATATACCTTTTTCCCTCGTACAGTAACTCAGTGGAATGGACTAACTAATAACCAAGTGATGGAGCCGTCCTTAAAGTTGTTTGCAGCAAATATGACGTGATTGTTCACATCATGCCATTCTATTTTTTGTTTGTTTGTTTGGTTTATGCATTCTTGAGTGCCAACATTGTGAAAAGTATATCTGTAACCACCCTGCTAAAATCTCTGTAATAGGGATTGCAGTATGTATAAATAAATAAATAGGTAAATAAATAAATAAATTAAAAAAATTCACACCTACACAGGAGCGTGATTTGCTTAACAGACACATAGTACGTACTTTGCGGTCACAATCGGCGCCCTGGGAGAGTTTACCACTACCATTATTCTACGATGTGCACAAATTTTCCATCCTTCACAGCATGGTTCACGTGTTCATGAAGAAATGAAGAAGGACAAGCAAATATGAATACCGTATGTATGTAAATGTGAATGCAGTATGTTCAGTAAATGTGAATACAGTATGTATACAAATGGGTGATGCTAATGCTATCACACTGTACTCGAGTATTCTCAGTGTTCTTGACAGTAATGCTATGAATGGCTTGTACTGCTGGCCCTAAAACAGCCATGTTGCCGTACCGACACAGTAGCATGCAAACTCTCATGTTACGTCAGTGCTATCAGTACATTACGTGATGGTTCCTTTGTTATTCATACACAGAGACACAACAACATTCGAGCGATGTCGCTGTCTCTTCAAAACAGGTTAATCTCTACGCGATTAGACTGCCTCGAAGTTATCTGAGGCACGATGTTAGAATCATGTCTTACATTCATGATGCAGGCTACCAATATACAATGAAACGTCAATACGTTTCCGAAAAAAAATGCGCATAATGAATGCAGGTTCTGAGAATACCTATGATCCAAATTGGTTTAATTTATTTTCACGATTGCGAGCATAGCAGCCGGGAAATCATTTCCCTGTCGCAGTGGTTTGTGGCTAAGGTACTCGGCTGTTGACCCGCAGGTCAGGGGATCGAATCCAGGCTGCGGCGGCTGCAATTTCGGTGGAGGTGAAAATGTGGCAAACCCGTGTGCTCAGATTTGCGTGCCCGTTAAAAAACCGCAGTTGGTCAAAATTTCCAGATCCTTCCACTACAGTGCCTGTCATAATCATATCGTGGTTTTGGGATGTTAAACCACACATCAATCTGCTGGGAAATTGTATTAAGTGAGAATGTATCAGCGAGGTTCTACTGTATAGGTCTACACAACTCCACGATCTTACATATTCAACGCAAAATCATGGTCGTCAATTCTCTCTAGATTCAAATTTTGAATTAAGAGACAGTGTGCGTCCAGACTGAGTTCAATTGGCAGCGGACGCACTAGGCGAATTTATTGACGTCAGTGCAACCATGACAGTAATACATACGGCGGTACTATACGACTCCGCAAACACATACCTAATCAACAAAAAGCTCCTAGTGGGTATGCACCAGAGAAATGGGGAAAAATTACCACTTACTACTGGTGCATAAAAAATTACACAGAAAAAAGGTGAATGAAAAAATTAATTAGCAAGGAAATAAATGTATGCCTAAATACATAACCTGCATGTTACACTTCCAGGCCACATAACTGAGGTGGAACTGCTTTAAAAGCATATGCTAAAATTTAAAAAATCTTAATAAATGTGTAAATATAAAAAGTAAGCTAACAAAATCTTTGTGCGACACAGCTTGGCTGGTCACCCACCTTGACAGAGTGGAATACCTCCAGCTTTTTCCAGAAATCTTCGCAACACCTCCTCCGCAAAAAACATGCACATATAGCCGGATTTATTCATTATAGTCCGCTTGGAAGATTATGCTGATTTCATTTACCTAAAGAGCCTCAACAACTGCCAACGACAGGTAATCAGCGTACAAGATTGACGACAAGTTTCTTCGGCTACATTGTACCAATTTCAAAATATCTACTACCTACAAGAATAATGAATTATCATCGTATTCATGCAATTCATTGATAAAATATTTTAGTTGATTGAGAGACGGCATCCTTCTTTGGAGACAAGGCGTACGTTTTTCAGTTTCTGTGCACTATTGGGAAGGAACAGACATCCAACACTGAGCTAACGATAATAAGCATTTTTGTTTTTTAAAGTTTTTTTGACCTGACATGTGCTTGAAATATTTTGCTACACACTTGATGATGACAGATGCATGTTTAACAAGACAGACATGGGCATGTCGGTGGGATATGGAAAATAATGTTTAACTTTTCTTCAAAGGCATGATGAAAGCAGGTAACCATCGCATAATAAATCAGTTGCCATGGTGTTCACGTAATGTAGCATGACTGCCTGCAATCTTGACAAAATTATTGATACTATATTAGCAGCTACTGTAGAACATCTGACAATTTATTGCAATACTTACACTTGCTTTAAACTTGGTCTACAATGACTTATTTCACGCATTCATAGAAAATCGATCATGATACGTACCTTAAATAATGAGGGGGGGGGGTGGAGGCTACCTGCACAAAAACGTCTTGTATGCAAGCTCCTCTTCAGGGCACGTGCACGCAACTACACGAATTGGAAACTGAGCTGTACACTCCTAAATATTTCACGCTTTTTTTAATGAACACAACTTCAAAACATCGGACATAATCGCTCAAATCTGACATGGTCCACAGAACTTCACTACAGCGCTACACACAACAGCACTCGTACGGCGTTGCGCATTATGAACGACAACAATGATGGGCAATAAATCTTGCCCATTCTTATCATTGCAGGAGCTGACGCTCGCAAGCGCTCAAAATTTGTGGATACTATTTGCTGCGATGAACAGCACACAGAGAACACACCCGACGCTAACACTTGTTGCGATGATTACAAACTTTTCACTTCGGCGTGCACTAAACGCATATCCTGCTTTAGAAAAGTGGAGGATTACATCACAGAAATCTTCGAAGTTCTTTGCGATTACACTTGAAAGATGGACGGTACAACCCAAGAAACATACGAAACGACGACAATCGCATCCGCAAACACACTTTCTACACTGTGCTCGTTTCTTCATTTCCGCTGTCGATCGCACGTGCTGACGGGGCAGTGAACACTGGCTGGCTACCAATATCTCCCCGAAGTCTCACGGCGCTTACGATGGTCACAACGATAAAATCAGCTGTTATTTTTCTATGACGCTGAAGTGACTCTTGAAAAGGGAAAAGAAGAGAAAAGTGACCCCGTTATTGTCTGCTTCAGTGAGCGACACCGCCACAGTAGCTCACGAGGGATGGGGGTGAGGAGAGATAAAAAGGATAGGAGTAAAAATGTAGGAAAGCCGAAGAAGGAAAAGAGAAGAAGAGACGTGAGGTGGTGAGCCAGAGCGAGCGACGACAAGATGAGGAGATAGAAGAGATAGGAAAGATGAAGCACGGTCACTGGAGTCCGAGGACGGGGCGCACCTGCGAGAGCTCCTTTCGGCGTCGGTGGATGGCGTAGAGCAAGTCCAGTAAATCAGAGCTGCACTGTCGTCGGAGGTGGAAGGTCGTCGACGGCAAGAGGTGATGTAGGGCGAGCCCAGTCGGCCAGAGCCACGATGACGCCGGAGGTCGCAAGCGCGCGGAGCGCGCGAGCGCGCGACCGGTCAGCCCGAAATCCAGCAAGCGAGACCATCGCCCGCTTCAGCAAGCGCTATGTTGCCAAGCGAGCCGACGGGGCGGCCATACAGGCCGTTTTTAGCAGTAGCCAATAAGGGGCGAGCCATGCGAGCCGGCTTGCGGCTTGCAGAAGTTGAGAGCCGCTCTGCTTGACGTCACAGAGACGGCCGCTCTCACCCATTTGTGCGGTGCGGATGTGCGGAGCGGGTGTGCGGCTAGCGCATGGAACGGTCCTAAGGGCCGCTCCATGTACAAGTCGCCCGGCCGCAACGCACGTGCCGGCACACCCGCCGCACTCAAGCGGGGCCCGAATGAGCGAATCGGTGACGCTCTTTCACTCTCCGATTGGGTGCGGCAAGTGCACCGGCGGCGCGTGCGTTGCTTCTGGAAGGCTAGCGCATGATACAGCCTTAACGCTCTTTCTCCGTCCGTACCGCGCGCCCACCGCAGATATTCGAGTGGTACCAAGTAGCTGATGCCCTCCCAGCAGTGAGCGGTGACATCTCTCTCCTTCGCGTGCCACGCGCTCACCGCGTGTCATCTCTCTCTTGCTTTATCCTCTCCACCACTCGGAAAGCTCGCGCCCATTTTTCACGTGGGCATCGCTTCACCCGTGCCACCTCTCTCTATCTCCATACAGAATATTTAACGCGCACACACGAGGACAGGGACAATAGAGACACAGGGACCAGTGCAGACTAACGATTGACCTTTAATCAATAAGGAAACAAATTATGCATATTTCCGCACCTCATGATCACTGCGCACGAGTGAAAATGGCATCGTATAAAAAATATATCAACCAATAAAAACTTCATATGCAGTGTAATGTCACGTGTTATTCATCAATTCATTTCTTTTTTCATTCAGCGATACTCAAGGATGACTCACACACGTGGCTTTGGGTCCAAAGATATGCCACGCTTCTACAATTTTTCTTGTTGTCTTGTTGTGGTTAGCATACACAACTTCAGTTTGTATGTTACCTTAGTGAATAAAAATTGGTAGATTCACGTACAGTGGGAATCGATGATATGCGAAGCACGAATAAAAAAGGTTGACATGTCATTTTATTATCAGCACAACGTTACGAGGCGGAGGTAAACGATGCCGTACATGACTTTCCTGTCATGATTATCATGTTTGCATGTGTCGTTTACCTTTACCTTCGTTTCACGATACGTGATACCAAATTCAGTACATGTGAAGTAAGCGAAACGGCCACGAGCATGTTATAAGCGTGGTATGTTGTCATCTTCTCACATGACACGCGTGTCAGTATTACCATGTTTGCGCCAGTCACATACCTTCGTCGTTCTTTGACGTCATGTAACACTAAATCGGGTATATGGGGAGCTAGTGCAATGGCCGTGAGCGTGTAGTGAAGGGCTCAATGTACTCCAGCGTAACGTTGATGGGCGCCCCTGCTAGGCACAGCGACGGACGCCAAGCACAACCGGAACGCCCAGTGTCCGTCGGCGCAGCCCGACGGCAACTGGTGCGTAATGCAACATGCCGCATTTTGAGCCGTTGTGTTAACCAGACAGCACTGCGTCTGCCTCTTTTCGTGACGCAGGGATGCTGGACGCGCTAAAACGCGCATGCGTCAAAGCAACATAGCACTGCGCGCGCCTCCGACTAAATGGTAGAACCGGTGCCTTGAGTGGCAACGCCCGCGTGACGCGACAAAACGAACGCCGGCGCACATGTGCGCCGGGCCAACGTCAAGGTGTACTGCCGCTTTGACTGTGGCATGCAGTCATGTTCTCACATGACACGCATCTCTTGATTATTATGTTTGCACCAGTCACATACCTTCGTCAATAATTGAAGTCAAGTAATACCGAATTTGGCATATGTGACGCTAGCAATGCGGCCGCGAGCGCATCATGAGTGTGGCGTGTAGTCATGTTGTTGTATAAAACTCATCTCATGTTTATCATGTTTCCACCAGTCTCGTACCTTCGTCATCCATTCACGTTCCATAATACCAAATTTCGTATAAGTGAAGATAGCGAAACGGCCGCCAGCACATCATGAGCGTGGAACGTAGTAAAGTTCTTACATGACACGCATGTCTTTTTTATGTTAGGGTCGGTCGCTTGTGTTTGCCACGCAATCATGTCATACCATACTAGTTTTGCAACATTTTATGTAAACGAAACCATCGCGACAGCAGCAAGACCATAAGATATCAATCATGACATTCGTGACATACATATCATGATTTTCATGACATAACTAGTCAAATATGCTCGCCATGTAGTGATGTTATGCCATACCAAGTTTGGTATCGATACCATTATCGAAACGGCCAGGAGAGCTAAAAGTAGTAGGTGGCTAGATAGATAGATAGATAGATAGATAGATAGATAGATAGATAGATAGATAGATAGATAGATAGATAGATAGATAGATAGATAGATAGATAGATAGATACGCTCAAAGTCACTGAAGTTTGCGTAGAAATGCTCTGCATTTGATACTGCTGCACTGAGGACTACTGTAATACTGAGTAAGCCCGATGCTCTTAATCTGTTGCAGTGAGACCACCTGTACGGTTTCCAAACACTTCTACAGTTACGTGTTCCAAGTCAAACAAACGAGCATTGTAAGTCACACTTCTCGCTTCACTCTATTATTGCGCTCTGTACAGCAGTGGTGATAATGCGATCTCATATTTCTCTTTCTGCAGGCTCAAACCATCCTCTGCACCATAGGTGAGATATATAACACTTCATTGAACTTTCCGTGCTTAATGTATAATTGAAAAAAAGGGGCTTTTTCCTTACTACACTTCCTATAGCGAAATGGAGGTGCAGCGGCATTCGGGTATCGGTGGCGTTGAGCACTTTCTAGAGCAGTTCTTTTTGGCAGACGAAGCCGTTATATTGTTCGTGGTGCATTTCGCAGAGAAACGGACGGGAAAGCAAAAAAAGTTAAGCGTAAACAGGCGCTGACCGTCATCTCAGGCTTTATTTCAAGAAGCGAGCCATATATAAAGAACAAGAACAGAGGAAAGGGTCAAGGAAAAAAGGCTAAGCGGACGCAACTGCACAAAAACATGTTTATCCTTCTTTTGTGTTCCCGTCCATTTATTAGACATTACACCATAGGCTAGTGCCTCCTTAACTTGCCGCTATACATATATTCTGCACTTACGCAGATTGTGTTCCAAGTGCGCCACCACGTAAAGTTTACCAAGTGTGTCTTGGAAGTGCTGCATTTGTGAACATGCAAGAGCGCTGCACTTCCTGGAGAGGATTTAATGGAGAGTACAAAAACCGGATCCACGCCCTGCGTTGCACTTGGCGTCACGTACTATTCCCCATTTCAGTTTTCCTGCGCCACCGAGTGTTTTTCGGGGAGCTTTCTGTTAGTAACGGGGCAGCCGGTGTCGCGGAAATTAAATCATCCACGATAAAAAAGCTTGTCGCGATATTCACGCTTCAAAGAATTGAGTGATATGTAAGGTTTAACAGCCCAAAACCACCATATGATTATGAGAGACGCCGCAGTGGAGGGCTCCAGAAATTTCACCCACCTGGGGTTTTTAACGTGCTCCAGAATCTGAGCACACGGGCCTACAAAATTCTCGCCTCCATCGGAAATGCAGCCACCGCAGCGGGATTCAATCCCGCGAATTGCAGCTCAGCAGCCGAGTACCTTAGCCACTAGACCACCGGGGCGGGGCCCGCTTTGGAGAAGGCGATAGCGTCGAGGTATCAGGAGAAAACGCGGATTAGTGGCGATCTTTTGTTCGTCCTGTAAGGTATATCGCCACCATAGAATTGCCACCAATATTTACTGGAATAAACTCTTGCGCTGCAATCATTCAGCCAGCCAGGGAACGACGGGTAAACTGATTTGCCGAATATTCGTGCTTGTGGCTTAGGGAGCACTTCGCACGTTGTTTATTCTTGTGTTGTGGCACCTTCCTCTGGATAAAAGAAAGCATCTGTTATGTTTTGCCGCTCATAAGTTGATCGTGCGGATAAAACAGCACCAGAAGCTACGTTATTCAAAGCTCCTTTCTCAGATCTCTCTCGGCAAGGTCGCAAATTGCTTCATTTGAGCATGGGACGACAGCGCGGGAAGCTACGTTATACAAAGCTTCTTTCTCGACTCTCTCTCGGTATGCCCATGTAACTATACACCACTTATCCTCTGGAATGCAAACTACCTCCGTCCCCTCCGCTGCCGGGGACAAACGCACAATGTGAAACGAACCCGCTCTGCCAACCGGCTTGGAATGTTTGTGGTTTAGAGACAAGTCGCCCCTGCCTGGGGCAAACGCACAATGGGATTAAGCGACCCCGTCCTGCCTCCACTGCCGGGCGTGAGCTCAGTGGGAGTAGGCGACACGCTCTGTTCTGGTGATCGGCTCAAATTCGCAGCGATGCACGACCCGAGCACAAGGTAAGCGGAGAAAGTCAAAGGCCGCTTGCTACCTGCGGGGGCAATCACGTTCCGCGCGCAATCATTCAATTTCCGGCTTTAGAGGTTCGTCTCGGCTCGCTGGGTGTGGGAAAGGGCATGAATGTACCGGGTCTACAATGCCGATATCTCCCGAGCGTTAGAATTCCTGAGCGCGTGGGAGGTGGAGAGAGAGAGACATGATGGGAGAGTACCAAAACGCCTGTTTAAACTGTAGAAGCGCTGCTGTCGCGAGTAATGTCAGCCTAGTAGGGAGTGACTTAATCTGAGTGGAAACAAATTGGATGAGAGAATGTTGAGGCGGACCAGCAGTGGCCCCCTCCCCTTTTTCTTTGTTACCGCAAGATGCTTAAGACTGGGGGGAATCCGTTTCTCTTCAGTCGAGGCTGCAATCACTTAACTGATAGATCAGTACGACTCCGTGCGATGCAACTTTTGTCTGGGCCGTAACCACTTGGTGGTCGAACAGTGAGACTAAGTACGTTGTATGTAGTAACAGTGTTCTGAATCTAGCTTAAGAAAAGTTAAGTAGAAGAGTAAGACGCTGTTGATGTCTGTGTTATCATGAGTGTGCTTCGGCAAGATGTACATATGACTGTAAATATTTCGCTGTAATATACCTTCAAGTTTTCATTACCTCCAAACCTGCCTCCTGCTTCATCGACGCCGATCATCTCCTTGACGGGACTTCAATCCACATCAAGGAGAGCAATGAACAAGAAGGAAAACTTAACTGCATCGTTGCGAAAATTGTGAGCCTATTTGTATTTGTGAGCCTGAAAATTCAAGGTGGTGAAGTGTGAATGATGAACATTTGTTGAACCTCTTGTGACCTCGAAGCAGATGCAGGTTGCTTGGAACCAAACGAAGCCTTGAGTAAGAAGCTTAGACGAAGCCGTGTACTACCTGTCATTCCCATGCTGCCTGAAGTGCTGTTCGGTGCTGCTCCTATAGACACTTGGTTCCCTCTTGTGCATTGATAAAATGCTTTGGTATCGCAGCCTGGAGCTCCCACGCTCGCGCTCGCTCTCTGAAGCACTGCGCGCGGATAGTTTGCTCGTTTATTCTCTAGGGTCGCGTAAAACAAATAAAATATCTCGTAACAGCTGTGCCCTAAAGCACTCAGTAACCCCGAGAAGTATCAAGGTATTGAAGAATCATCGCGGACACACAGTTTCCTTTCACATCCTTCTGTGCTATTTTTACGCGCTCGCCTCTTAGTGATCTCAGACTGACATAAGAGTAAACTTTTACTACGGTTTTATCACTTTTAGGAACATTAGAACGAGAATACATTTTACGAAAATAAAAGTGTTAATTGATCGATTGATTGATGAATTGTCTGACTTATTTATTGATATGTGGGGTGTAAAGTCCCACAAGCACCATGTGATAAGAGATGCCATGGGGGAGGGCTTCGGAAACTTCTACTACCTGGGGTCCTTTCACGCACACCCAAATCTGGGTTCACAGGCCTACAGCCTTTTCGCCTCCATCAAAAATGCAGCCGCCCAAGCCGAGGTCCGAAAATATAAAGTAAAAAACTGTTCATGAGGCATATTAGCATGAGCGTCAACTGCAAAGTTCTTGCGCGATCACTCATATTAAGTGGATAAACAACGCTGTGTTTGCATTCTTTTTTTTTCAGCTGAAGGATTTACGAGAACAAGCTGGTCTGTTTGAAGTACGAAAAAGAAATGCTTCAACTAGATGATCAAGGACGCAAAACACGAATAACAGCTATGACCATAAGGAAAAAATCTCCTTCAAATTTGTGTTTTTCATGGGTGGCTTCGACAGAAAAAATTTTGTCTGTCTGTACATTTGTTTTTTTTTTGTCCGCCCTATCTATACTCCAAACGGCACTAACCGACCGACCCCATCCGCAGCGCCCATCAATATTGCTCAAGGTTTAGCGTTCATTGTCGTGCGATTGGCAATTAAAAAAGCAAATATTGCACATATCTATAACAACACGTTAGTGCTCTGTATGTCTAACTTTATACAGAAGAAGTACACACAAGTAACTCTAAAGACTAGCGTTTATCGCGCTGCGCTCACAGTGCAACGCGATGCTCAAGAAAGTGTCTCCGACGCTTTGGTACGACGACACCGTGGTGGCACCTGCCCGTCGCTTTGAATTGTACACCTCATCACCTCGAAAACTGGCGCGCATCTTTCTCGGTGGTCACGCACGCCTTTGTTTTCGAAGATAAATGGCAGATGGCACTCGTAACTAACATGCGTACATCCGCTTGCTGACCTCCGCTACGCGCTCGAGGCACTCTAACGCAGCACCTTCAGAATACCATTTACCGATTTTCTTGCGCAGAACATCAAATAAACGTTTTGTTCACTCTCTTCAGACGCAAGACTATCGTCTTTCAACGGCATTTACAGTGTAACATGTAGATTCAGGCCAATTTTTACGATATCATATTCTAGTATCAAGTATAATTTTATTCTAACAGTGAATGCGCTAGTTACAGTTTAATCATTCACAAAAAAAAGGGGGGGGGGGGCAAGTCACACGCGTATCGGAGGTCAGCGCTAGGTCAAAATAGAGAAGACAACGTTCGAAAATTACGAAGTAATACCAGTGATGCCTCAGATCATAGCAGAAAGATCCTGCTCATTTATTCTAAACCCATTCACACCTTAGGTAATTACAAGACACTCGTTTATTGTGGGTATCTGGCCCCACAGGTGTAATCTCTATCTTTATTCGGTGAGCTCGCAGTGTCATCCGACAATAGCTAGTGATGTGTATAGAACCTATTTCATGTTTGCAAATAGGGGTAGGCGCCGTCGACATACTGAGGTGCTTGTAACGATGTCATGGTGCGTAGGGTACGCCCAGCCCAAAGCTCCCTACCACTCTCTTTGATCACGTGACAACAAGTACAGCAGCTTCTAAGCTGCCTTCGAGCACAGTGCGTTCGAGAAACCGCCCGCGTTCATGTGGGTGTTCAACTAAATGAAAGCTGCCATCATGCTGCATTTGCGGGAGTTCCTGTTATAGCGTTGGCATTGGCGTGTTTTATGTGTGTGTGTTTCTTTATGATTTTGTGCGCTGCTTCATCAAAGGACCATGGCTTACCAGCTAGCCCGTATGTACATGTGCTCAACCACCTTTACCTTGAGCTTCTCAACTATTTTTGAAGAGAACAATCTGTCACAATGAAATGATGTGACATTATACGCTGTCCCTGTATTGCACCACGTTTTTCGAGTAAGACGGTAAGTCGGGCCAGTTGGTTAGGATCCATCGTGAACTTTCTTACAGCGCAACACCAGAAAAAATACAGGACAGGGAAGGAGTAGAACAGAAAGAAAAGACGGCGAAAAGCGCCGTCTTTTCTTTCTGTTCTACTCCTTCCCTGTCCTGTATTTTTTCTGGTGTTTCGCTGTAAGAAAGTTCACGATGGACGTTCTTCGAGCCTGCGCCCAAGGTTGCCTGCGCCTGTGTCATTGGTGGCTTGTCCCAGCGAGCGGATACCCCCCCCCCCCCCCCCCCCCCAATGCACTGCGCCAGGCGCACTTACAAGGCTCTCGGAAGCTGCGCGCTCATTGGTTCGTGCGTGATGTTGTCAGCAAACTTGGCTGCGCCCAGGACAATGCTGCAGGGGTTCATGTGTCGGGCGGGAGCACAGCTGTTGAAGACGCCGCGACGAAAGCGAGAACAAAGTTGACGCTCGCACGCGTACTGGCAAACCGGCTACGATTTACAACGATCGCCGAAAGCATCGAAGTCGGTGCAGATATGCAATGAAAATGGATAATGACGGTTTGAAGAGTTCATGTGCGGACTATATAACAATAATAGTAACTCAATAAGCATTTGTTGAAACTCGAAGAGCCGGTTTCGAAGCACTTGAGGGCCTACGTCGCGCACGTCACTCGATCGCTCTGGTTGCACTCACTCTGGCATATCTTAGGCTACTCGTATTTAATGCAACCGCTACTGATCCTGATAGCAATGCGAAACGAGAAGCACGAATATCTGCAGCAGCTTCTTGACAGACCTGAAAACGTATGTCTACGTAGTGTCACTCTATCAACACGCCAAGCAATTCCGTTCACATGAGGAGCGAGAGGCCGCGCTTTCATTAGAAGAGAAGGACGCGAGTGACAGCGTATTCCCTCTAGGTCAAATACACTTCAAAATCTACTGTATGTCGTGCATGTAAAAAACCCGCCCCAAGCCAGCGTTTTTTTTTTTGCTCCCTTCACCGCGATGGATGTCTGTAAGATGGTGTCTGTAGACCGGTGAAGAGTTGACAGCGTGAACACTGTCGTACTACAGACGCGCGCAAGCAAGTGGTTTGCGAGTAGTAAATTTCAAAAGCGAATTCAATAAGAATCCAATTACTGTGTAACCATATAAAACACCTAAATGAACCTAATACTCTTGTGATAGTTATAAAATAGAAAGGAAACATTTTTAAAAATAATCCTAGAACTCCATAACAGTGTATTTGAAATAAATATTCACGAGCTGTCACCAAATAATACTACAATTATGAAAAGTGTGATAAGCTTGTATACAGCAGCGACCAGAGCCTTCGAAATATTTTTTAACTGTATGTCAAAGTACCGCAGCAACTCCATTATTCAAGTAGAAACTCTGTTACCAGCTATTAAGTAAAATTTCAGCATAACATCTAAACAATTTTGAACCAAACACCATGCATTCAGCTAAAGATTTATCGGAACAGGCAAAATTATCACAACATATACCCTGGCACAGAGAGCATGTAGAATTCAAGTGTTTAAAGCTGTATCTGTAAGAACAATTTACGTGAACAAAAGACTTACTGCCATGCGTTTTTATTCGTGAAGCTAAATGCAGTCATAACCCCTAAATTCAATGATAAAAACAGGAAATAATTAATGCGATGCAGTTTCACCAGAGTAAAAACAGGGTGAAAGTGCAGTTTGCAGCCAAAATGCTTTACCTGGTAATGGTTATAGAATCAATAGTGCTGCCAATACTTGGACCCCGCACCTCCACCAAATCGTTAAGGCGTTTATTACCCGGCAACGAGCGAGAATATACTATGGCGACAGTCACAGCCAAGCACGGGCTCTCAGCGCGAGCGGCGTCCTTATTGGGTAGCCCCACTAGGAGGTACTCAAGAGTTCGACCCATTTCAGAGTTCGGAGGCTTCGCTACAATTGTGATATTTCATGGATTACAAAAAAATAGACCTTCACCTGATCCCAAGTTTTGCTGCTTGAGGGTTGTACCTTAGGAGCCAATGATTTTTTAAATATTTGGTATTTCGTGTATGTACAATTAAATTTCACTAGCGAATGCTGTTTTTTTCCGTTATTTAAATATTTGCACACCCCTAGTAGTGTTATCACTAACAATGACCCACCATCTTTTTGTGTGAATGTGATTGGGCATCTGTGAACATCACGAGTGCTTTTTGTTTTTTGTGCTGTATCCCATCTCTCATGGAACACACCCTTGCACATGCCTCAAGGTACGTAAATGGAAAAAAAAACGCACCTGGCTACAAGTGATGCCAACTCGTGACATGCAAGTAAAAACATAAGTGTATTTTGGTGAAAGCTGCCCTTAATCTTGCCGTTCATTAGCAAGAAGGATCAGTTTATTGCACATCTTTTTTACTCTTAGCCTACATCAGTTAACAAAGCATAAGCCTGTTCATAAGAACTTACTTCTTTATTATTGCATTATTTGTGCAATAATGGTAAGACCAAAAGGTCAGACAGCACAAATACCTCTGCTGAGATATGAACAAAGTTATCTAAGCAAACTAAAAAACGTACATTTTAATATTCAGCACATGCCAGACAGAAAATTCAGTGAGTGCCAATGCATTGGCAAAACTCTTGCCTAAATCACGAGTGGCAACCTGGATAAATTATTATTGGTAATATCAATAAAATGTATTTTCTGGGAAGCTTTGGAAGCATTCATTTTTTGGCTAAAGTTGAGTCAAATGCTTATATACTCTGGGCACTTTGTTGCAAAAGAATAATAAAAACAAATGTAAAACCTCACATCAACAATTCAATGTTGTCCTGAATTAAAAAAAGAAAAAGCCATATGTTATTTGTTTTTGCCAGAGAATTCTGGATAAGAGAAGATTAATTAAGGCTGTCATAGGATGTGTTGAAAATTAAAAAAATTACTTGCCACTGCGAATTGCTTGGGGAATGTGAAGTTCTCATATATTGTTATAAAATGAGGCGTTTTAGAGTGGCACTCTTCTATAAAACAGGAGAGCGGTCACGACACGTCAAGTGGTAATGGCGGAACCAGTCTGAGTACTCAGCCAACCAAACGTCGTTGATTGATTGATATGTGGGGTTCGACACCCCAAAACCATCATATGATTATGAGAGACGCCGTAGTGGAGGGCTCCGGAAATTTCTACCTCCTGGGGTTCTTTAACGTGCACCCAAATCTGAGTACACGGGCCTACAACATTTCCGCCTCCAACCAAACGTCGTCTTCTTCAACGACTGAGTCATACCCCCTGCCTTTTTGAGTAGCACTCAGCTTCTTCACTACATCTTCCTCCCCTCTGGAAAAGAGTCATCCTGGCGACTCATGGGCAGGAGACAATAGAGGGATCATATTACGGTTTTAGGCGGTCTATGTGGACGGTCTTACGTCCACGGCGTCGTTGATCATGGGGCTGCTCTAGCGGCTCGACGATGTAATTGAAGGTTGAAGTTTGCTTAACCTTACGGTAAGGGCCGTCATACTTGTACGTCAGTTTCGTTGAGAGACCAGGGCTGGTTGAAGGGATGCGAAGTCAGACAAGATCATTCGATGCATACGAAGCCGGAAGCGTCGGGCTATCACGGTGATGTTTATAGCGTTGCTGTCAGCACTTCTGAGGGAAGCTGACGACACTCTTCCGCGTATTTAGAAGCTGTGACACCGTCGATGACTCAGCAACATCCGGGTGCTACGACAGGATAGTGTCTAGCGTGCAAGAGGACTCGCGACCAAAAAGGAGGAAACATGCAGAGAAACCAGTGGTTGTCTGGACAGTAGTATTATGCACGTATCTTACAGAAATAAGAATACTGTCCAGTTGGAGTGATCGGTCTGAACGTACATTGATGGCATATCTCCTAATGTACGGTTGAATCGTTTTGTAATGCCATTAGTTTGAGGATGATACGCAGTGGTGGTGCGATGAATGACTTGGCATTCGTTGAGAAGTGATTTACGGCGTCCGACAAAAACACGCCCTCGGCCACTCAGGAGTCCGCGTAGTGCACCGTGACGTAAAATGATCAGATGCAATATGAAACGACCCACGTCACTGGCTGACGCAGAAAAAAGTGGTGATGTTTCTGCGTAGCGCGTAAGGTGATCGATAGCGACGATTACCCAGCGATTGCCAGCCGGTGTAATTGGAAGAGGTCCATACAGATCAATACAAACACGGTAAAACGGTCGGGCAGGACAAGATAGGGGTTGTAGTGGAGCTGGAGAACTTGGAGTGGTATTCTTCCGGCGTTGGCAAGCGAGACAAGAACGTACGTAGCGACGAACGAAGCGATACATTCATCGCCAGTAGTAGCGGTGGGACAGGCGGGTGTAGGTTTTTAACACTCCAGCAGGGGCGCATTGTGGGTCGGCGTGAAAAGAGGCGCATATGTCTGAGCGGAGATGACTGGGAATGACTAGGAGCCATTGGCGTCCTTCGGAGAGATAATTCCGTCTGTATAGCAAACCATCTCTGATAACCATCTCTGATAGTGCTGTGTTTGACGGCGCTGTTGTAATCCCAGCTCTGATGACCCGTGTTGCTGGGGATCCCACCGCTGCCACCAAGTTGTCGTGATCCCACCGCTGCCACCAGTTGTCGTGATCCCACCGCTGCCACCAAGTTGTCGTGATCCCACCGCTGCCACCAGTTGTGGTAATCCCAGCTCTGATGACCCGTGTTGCTGGGGATCCCACCGCTGCCACCAGTTGTCGTGATCCCACCGCTGCCACCAGTTGTCGTGATCCCACCGCTGATCACCAGTTGTTGTGATCCCGGGCTGCTGTGGTAGCGTGGTGTAGCTTCGGGTTGAGGAAACGACCGCTTACAAGATGGGGATACGAAAAACAAACAAGGTTTATGGCACTATTTACAAATATTTACAGCATAGAAAAACTTCACAAACCACGAGCGTGGTGGTTAAACCGTTACACAGTTCAGAGCCTTCACAAACTACGAACGTGGTGGTTGAACCTTTACTTGGTTCAGAGCGACGTCCTGCAGTCTGCGGCGCCGTTATAAGCCCTGTCGGGCTCCTCCTTCTTCAGTGGAACACCAATCACACACACACACAACATGTGGGGGGTACGAGCATGCACGGCGCACGTGAACATCCAATTTCGAGTCAAGATCACTGCACTTAAAGGTGGCGCCAGAGAGGCTCTTGCTCGTCGTGTATGTTGCTGGTCGAGGGGTCCCAAGCTTCGGACAGCAGACATCAAACGGTCCGCCAATCTGTCCGCTCAATTAGCAGGGCACTTTGTGGCGGCGGTCGCCGTTTCTTCAAAGGAATACGCTGTCTTTGTTGTCCCCTCTGGAACGGCTTACAGCTTTGTGGCGACATGACGTCTCATCCGCCGGCTAGCAGGGACAATACCTGGCGGGCATAGGCATTCGGCGAGTCGGCTACTTGTTTGAGGATTAAAAGAGCGCCGCTCCCCCGTCATCTCTGGACGCTGGTTCCGAGAAAACTGGGTTCTAGGCGTGGGAACGCTGCCCGGCCACGCTTCTCAGCGACAGCATGGCTCCTACTGATGCCGGTCATAACAGCGCATACCTCTAGGGATATTTTGCGAGGGAGCTCGACTCATCAAGTTGATAAGTGAAGTGATCCAAGGATCTTTTCGTTGCTCCTGTAGCATGTTGCTGACACTAAGTGCTGATACGTCGGGGGCAGGCGAAGACGGCGACTTGTCACTACATCGTAGAGGTGATCGGGACAAAGCGTCGGCGTCGGAATGTTTTCAGCCAGATCGGTAAACGACGTGAATGTCGTACTTTTGTAGCCGAAGCGCCCAACGGGCGAGCCGGCTGGTGGATCTTTAACGAGGAGAGCCAACATAATGCGTGATGATCTGTAACCACGCTGAATGGGCGCCCGTAAAGATAGGGTTGAAACTTGCCTAAGGCCCATATAATAGCTAGACACTCTTTTTCGGTGACTGAATAGTTGGCTTCTGCTTTTGTGAGTGCACGGCTGGCGTAAGAGATGACGTATTCATCAAATCCAGGTTTACGCTGGGTGAGCACAGCACCGAGGCCAACTCCTCTAGCATCCGTGTGTATTTCCGTCGGGGCAAGAGGATCAAAATGTCGCAGTATAAAAGGTGACGTAAGAAGGTGCCGGAGTGTGGCAAATGCATCATCACAAGCTGACGACCAACTAGAAAGGTCGTTGTTCCGGCAAGAAGGTCAGTCAAGGGCGATATGATGGACGCGAAGTTGCGAATAAAACGACTAAAATATGAACATAAACCGAGGAAGCTGCCAAGTTCTCCTAAAGTCTTCGGCTTAGGAAACTCAGCAACGGCACGGAGTTTCGTCAGATCCGGAAGAATGCCATCTCTAGTTACAACATAGCCCGAAATTAGGAGTTTTCGAGCGCCAAAGCAGCACTTCTTAAACTTGAGCTGTAGACCGGCGGAGGTGAGGCAAGCATAAGCACTGTCTTGAGCCACTGCGTTGAAAAGTCGCTTGAAAATATCACGACATCGTCTAAATAACACAGACATGTCTGCCATTTCAGGCCACGGAGGATGTTGTCGATCATGCGCTCGAAAGTGGCAGGCGCATTGCAGAGCCCGAATGGCATGACGTTAAATTTGTATAAGCCATCAGGGGTAACAAAAGCCATCTTGGGGCGATCAGCCTCAGCCATGGGCACCTGTCAATAACCTGAACGCGGATCTAGTGATGAGAAGAACTCCGCGCCTTGTAAGCAGTCAAGGGCATCGTCTATGCGAGGTAGCGGGTAAACATCTGCGCGCGTGATCCTATTGAACCGGCGGTAGCCGAAGGAGAATCTTATTGAGCCATTCTTTTTCTAGAACAAGTGGGGATGCCCACGGGCTGTTAGAGGGCTCAATAACACCTCGGTTCAACATGCCGCAAACTTGTTCCGCGATTATGCGACGCTCAGATGCCGATACCCGGTACGGACGGTGACGTAAAGGAGCGTGAAGGCCAGTGTCGATTTCGTGAGATCCTGTGGAAGCATGGCCCAAGGTCAGTTGCTGGTTGTCGAAGCTAGCGCGGAAGTGCTCGAGGAGGGCGATGACGTCGGTGCGCTGCTGGGCCGTTAGGTTGGTGTCGATGCAGCGCGAAATTGCGTCGGTGATTGATGGGGAAGAGGATGACGCGCAGCAATCAACAGCGTCAATAGGTAGCGTAGTCGAGTGGTCAGGAACTACACGTGCACTCGAGAGATCAATCTCATCGGCAAAGCCCAAGCACTCTCCGCACAGTAACTTGGAAGGTGAGAGAAACAGATTTGAAACATAAATTGCACTTGATGCATCGTGAACATTCAGAACGGCGAATAGAATCAGGAAGCACTTGTGGCGAACAGCGGTTTCAGAAGGCGTAAAAAGAACAGTTGAGCCACTAGAGACGTCACAGGAAAGGGGCACTAGGGCGGATGAGAACGGGAGTATCGAAGTGTCGGCGGCAACGAAAACTTTTGCAGGTGAAAGGTCGAGTCGAGTGAAGCAGCGTCGCATAACGGTGCGAACTCTACTTCAGCGCGAGCACAGTCGATGACGGAATGATGAGTGCAGAGAAAGTCCCAGCCTAATATAATGTCATGGGAACACCGCGAGAGCACTACACACTCGACGACATAAATATTTTCAGCAATAGCGACACGTGCTGTGCATGCAGCAAAAGGGTGAATTCGTTGCTCGCTTGCAGTGCTCAAAACGAAGTCGTGAAGAGGCATTGCGACTTTTTTTAGTCAACGGCAAAGTTTTTCAGTCATTACAGACACTGCGGTGCCAGTAACGACCAATTCAAAAACAGCTATACCTTCAACGGAGACAACAATGACTTTGGACGGCAAAAAACAAGGTCTTGTGGAGTTCGAAAGATCCGCAGTTCTTGCCCCCGGAACTGCGGCTCCTAGTTTTCCTCAGGGGCAGGGCGAGGTCGACGTAGCATAGGGGAAAGAGAACGGCGTTGAGGTGAAGCGAACCGGTGTCTGTTGAAGTTCCGGCGAGGTGAAAATGTGTCCATGGTTGCAGTCCCGCCAGATACAGCAGGCTCAGGTCGTTGTGGAAAATCATAATTGCTGGGCCTAACGTCGTCACGCAGGAAAAACTTACGCCGTCGACAAAATCGTGCCACGTGACCCGCAATTCCACAGGCGAAGCATATGGGGTGGTTGTCTTGAGTGCGCCAAGGGTTCTGAAAGTGCGGAGGTGGTGGTCGGGAGAAAGGACGGGCAGCCTGGTACATAGGCTCAGTCGGTACGACAAAGAGGCGCGTGGACGTAGGCGTGCGCGGCAAAGAAACGTGGCCGTTCGCTACAGGTGGACGTCGGGTTCCGTTCAGTGCTTCGGCATAGGTGAATGGAGCAGCCACAAGTGGTGCGTGAGCTGCTGGTAGCGCCTCGGACACTTGCTCCTGGCTACTCGCTGTATTGATGGCGCTATAGTAGATGGGGCACCTTCAGAGTTTTAAGGCACGAGGGACAACTGGCGTGCGACCTCCTATCGTACAAATTGCTTGATCTCTAGAAGCAAAGTGATGTGGTCTATTGCAGTGCCAGCCGACGTAAAAGCGAAGATTGTTGCACATGGCGCGCTGGCACGACGAGTGGTGTCACGCTGTTTCCAGAGCTCATCATAGCTCTGACAAAGTTGGATCACTTCCACTACCGTTTGCGGGCTTTTGGTGACAAGCATCTGAAATGCGTTGTCAGTCACGCCTTTCAAGATGTGTTTGATCTTCCCGGCTTCTGTCATGGCCGAGTTGACACGCCGGCAAAGGTCGACCACATCTTCGATATATCTGGTGTAATTCTCCCCATTATGCTGAGCCCTAGTACGCAAGCACTGTTCGGCCAGTAGTTTGCGAAGCGCTGGATGGCCAAACAAGTCCATTAACGCCATTCGGAAGGCCAACCAGGTGGGGAGGTCTCTCTCGTGATTACGGTATCACAGACAGGCGACGTCAGTCAATAAAATTGGACGACAGTAAGCTTGTGCGCATCGTCCCACTTGTTGTGCTTGCTCACCCGGTTGTATTCGTCGAGCCAGTCTTCCACGTCTTTGTCATCGGTTCCACTGAAGGTAGGCGCATCGCGTTGCCAAAAGGAGCCGAGACAGACAGGAGCAGCAGTAGTTGGAGCCGAGGCGGCCGCCTGCTGATCGTCGTCCGTGCACATTGTAGCAACTGGAGGCAACGTACGGTTTCGAAATTCCAGGATTAGGCGTTACCCAGCACTCTCCACCAATTAAAATGAAGCGTTTTAGAGTGGCACTCTTTTATAAAACAGGAGAGTGGTCACGACACGTCAAGTGGTAATGGCGAAACAAGTCTGAGTACCCAGCCAACCAAACGTCGTCTTCTTCAGTGACTGAGTCATGCCCCCTGCCATTTTGAGTAGCACTCATTTTCTTCACTACAGTTATTACAAGTATGTGAATTGATTTATATATTTCTCACAGCATCAACACCTGCAGCACAAAACGCCGTATTCAGAAGTTTTTCTTTGGCCTTTCGGGATAAAAATATCTTTTTCTTTGGGATAAATTTAGCAAGTAATTGACAATCCTGACAACTAAGTACATGCATATTGCCACGTGTGCTTTATTTCGATAAAGTCGGGTTCCACCCACAAAGACTCTAAGCAAAACTCGGCGCAGCAGTTTTCCAGGAGCTCCGTGATAACTTGAGATCACACTGTTAAGTTTGTGGATAGGACGTTAATAGTCTAGTGCTTACGCAGCCACAAGCAATAACGCCAGAATTTTCAACAGCACTTGTATAACTGGAGATGCACTGTACTGCTTGTCAGATTATTGATGCCTGACGCACTGTGTACCGCTATCAGGGCAGACTATGTATTGCTTGTAGTTTGGCTTTCCATACTTCAGGCAGTTTCGTCGAAATAAAAAGTTTGGTCTTAACCCAGCCGACTACTGCAGTCTTTAACATCATGACCACGTGACAATATTAGTTTTTATGTCTCTCCAAGAGGTGTTTACATCTATAAATCTAGAAAGTCGAAATTTCATTTTTTCGAATTGTGCAGTTGTACAACTGCAAAATTATGAAGTCTAATACTAGTAGCTACTTTTTTTTTCTTTTGTTGTGAATTCATTTGGTGAAGCAGAGCAGTACGCAAGTGCCACTGTTGATGGAGACTATGTGACAAAGCTCATTTATCCTTAAAACAGCTTGCATGTCAAGCTGTTTAGCATGGTGTACGAGTGAAAGTTTCTAAACAAAATTCCAAAAGAGGCAATTGTTGCGGATGATTGTGACTGCGCGACAACAAGCAGGAGAACCAAAAAGAGAGAAGAATGAGGGGGGGGGGGGGCACGAGCGGTAGAAAGAAACATGGACGTTCTTGGTGTAGGGCTCTGGTCTTGAATACGCGACAGCAATGACGTGCTGGTCAAAATGTCCTGCTTGTGGTCCCCCATTTTCTCAGATTAGCAATTGGATGTAAAGAGCTCTTATAATTGCACAGCAGAAGTCATTGAACACCATTATTGTTAAAGATCTGGTGCACAGCTAACGGTTTATTAGTTCACACAAACCAAACACAGTTCATTATCTTCCATTTGAGTCATAATGCTTTTTCACCTACCCGGGCTAATACTATCAGGAGCCACCGACATCTTTGTTCCACTAAGTTCACATTCTTGTCAGTACTCCCAGATGCTCATTTAAAGTACTATCATCACATTTCACTTACATCTAGCTCATGGTATCGCAACATTATTAAACAATGACCATGCTTCAACTTTGCCTAAGCTACACTACGCCGTGATCCTTAGTCATATTACCTACTGCATCACGTCATTGGCAGACACCTATCCATCTCATATCCTCCCACTTCAACGTCTCTAAACCCAAGCCATTCACATCCTAACATTCAGTACTCTATTCATCATCGTGCTTCCGCTCCTTTAGCAACATAGTGTACTAACAGTGTGTAATTTATTCAAATATACACCGGGTATTCTTCTATTTAAGTGTTTTAACGGCTCCATAACAGCCATTGTCTTGCAAAAATTTCAATTGGTAAACGCTTATCCCACCAGGTTTGCTTCTAACAATTTTTTACTACCACATACACGCACTAACTACGGCAAACACACTACAATATTTTCTGTCATACATTTTTGGAATTCAATACCACTATGTACTAAACAATTGTCATTCAATACTTTTAAGTAGATTTGAGTTGTCCGGTTTATCATCAATTAAAGTCCCTTTTGTTCAATATTCTACCACCATCTTTTTTATAGCCATGTGTAATTACTTAAGACTGTTTTATTACCATTTCAGCTGGAATTTACATTACAAGTTTGCCTTGTCTTTATTTCTATCATAATGACTTGCCACATTTTAGTCGCCATTTTTCTATAGTTATCAACATATATATTTTTCACAGGAGCCTTGAGCCTTCAAGCCTTGTGCTATGGGATCTCTTTCTGTATACTAACCCATAGTCGTTTACATATTTTGCAACACATAAACATTTTTGACCGACTGACCTACATAGCCATAACACAGCAGACAAATTGACAGGACAGACCAAATAGCTCACCCTATGAAATTTTAATAGTTTAAATATCACTAGCAAAAAGCAATTCAATTCAAGGATTATTAATGTGCTAGAAATTGAAGTCATTGCGCAGTGGAAAGTAACCCAGCTCTCGAAAAGTTGAGGTGGGTTCGACTTTGATTTCATCTCTGATGACAGAGAGTACTGTGGTGTAACTGTGCTTGCACATGACCAACAGACCAGATTTTGCTCGTTTTAGTTTAAGTGAAAGCGAAAACATCTAGCACTACAAAGTGTATTTGCGATTTTTTTTATTCAAAGTAAAATGAAGTCTCTATAGAAGCAGGTTTGCTCTGGCTATTCATGGATTCATTTTGAATTTTCAAATGTTAGCAAAGCTTATGTTGCACAACAGTTTCGTGTCAAGCAGAATGAAAATTATGTGTACTAAACGCCTTCAGAAAAAGTCCACAAAGGCGGATGCTGTCCTTATTGCAGTGCTGCTCCGCACAGAGCCGAACAGCAGTACGCGGCAGCATCCCAGCTCTGTTCACTGATCCACATTGCTTCAGGGGCCAGCCTAGAAGTCGAAAAGGATAAAGCAAAATGGTTTAAAATTTTGAGTTCAGCAACCTGCTGCCTAGCGACAATTTTAGTTCTTTTTTAGGACAGTTGCATGCAAAGAAGTCTGCACTTTTTCGTGTGTCAGCATCGCAGAGCAAGTCACAGAGAAGGCAAAACATCGAGCACAAAACCGACAGCTGCAAAAGCGGCTAAATCAACAATTGAACGCAAGGAATGAAAGCAAAGAGAGGTTTGCATTGTTAAAAAATGACGTGACGTGATTCCGTACTTAGTATACTAGACTGCTCTACCATTCAAGTTGAATACACATGAATCACAATAGTTAATAGGAGCAATACTCCAATAGCGAGATGAAAGACTGCCAAGTAGTTTCTTTGTGTGGTTGGTTGCCGCAGCTACACGTTTAACGAAGCGGGAGTGAATTGCACGACAACAAAGAAAGAAGTAGCGGCCATCCTAATGGCACCCAGAAGCTTCCACGAAAGACAGTGGCGCAGTATCTGTATTGGGGATCCCACTAGCTGAAGTGTAAAACAGTAAATGCTGTCAAGCTTCGAGAAGAAACTGAAGCTCTAAAACTGACACAAGCAGGATTGATCACAGTGCCATCCACACTAATGAAAATATATTCATTCTTTATCATGACTGCTGTCATTTGGGTGGTCATGACAGCATCCAGTGGACATACATGAAGCTAACCAAGCAGTTCACATGGTCTGGCATAAAAGAAGAAACAAGAAGATAATCATAATATGAGTGCCAGATTAATAAAGTAAAGTTTAGGCAGCTCACTCAACATATGGTACAATCACGACACTTTTCTGCTCCGTTGGAGGTCACTCACATGAACTCGGAGAATTTTGTAAAAACAAAAAAGTTGGTGGCAGCAAAAGCAGAAAAGGCCATACCAAAGGTCCGATTGCCTTTCTAAACTAAAAGATGTCTAACAAAAAGTCAGTAGTAGCGAGACAATGAACCAAAGTCACAGAGTCATCAACCCAATAAACGGGCAAACCAACAGCGAATTGCGCTCAGGTTTACTGCTCCATGTCATTCAGAAGGTAATGGGCTAGTGAAGCCAGCTAATTAAGACATACTGTAATACTTAAGCATGTGTCCAGACTTCCCAAATGGAAGAGCTGCCTTTAGATGACGTAGCTCATCATGCACAGCCGTAAAAAGCATCTCTTGGGTGCGCACTTTATATGCACTTTTACATACTGCAGCCTTAATGAAGCTATTGCAGGAGTGTAAAAAAAAGAACCAAAATAAACATTAATGAACGGACTTTTGACTGCTCCTGCAAAGCAAGATATTTACCAGCCAACGTGGCTATGAGTTGAAATGATGATCAGCCTGACAGAAAAGAGAACTAAAGAGGGTGAAGCTAAGTATAGGAAAAGAGTGAAAAAAAAAAACTTCGACAAAAACAGAATACAGCTGTACCGAGAATTGAGGTTCGGGACTTGGTGCCGGTGATGAAAGAATTGCAAAACTCAGCAGCGAGTCACAGAGGGCCAATCTCTTTTGTCGAAATGGCAAGCCAGCAGAGACATTTAGAGACCTACCAATATTTTGGCCTCAACAGCACATTTGAATAGACCTCCAGAGCCAACATTCTAAAGAAGTAAGACACCACTTTTTGAAGGCGAGTTTACTCTGCCATGTGATTTTATGGTTACAAAGATGACTCTGAGCAAGTGAGAAGCAAATAAAATTGTAATAAGATATATTATTTCTTATATTGAAGTCAAGTTTCCCTTGGCACATCAGGTAATTCTAGGGACTTTATGCTGCAATCTGGCTAGTTGGTATGACATCAGGTACCAAAACAGCCACTCAGCGTCACGAAATCTATCAAAATGACTGCAAGTTGGTTGGCAATGGAGCCACATTGCGTAGCAGCTGAGCGAGTTTCACGATTTCTCGCACAAGCACATGACGAGGAACTGATATTGTGTTACGATGTCGGGGCACTGTAGATATGGAAGCTAGCTTTTAAAATGATACCATAATTACTTTTGTGGAGTGCACTCGCACTTTGCAGTACAGTTTCTAGATCCTTGAAGGTCGGGCCTTAATTATCACACAAGAAAGTAAAAAAAAATTGGCAGTTAGTACCCCTTAAATATTCGGGTAGTTTAGAAATCAAGTGCTGCGGAAGTGAAGCAAACTTAAGCAGTCGCAAAAGACGAATGATTTCTTGCATAGGCAACTAGGATGACTGAGGTATCAAATAAAGAAGTTAGAAATGATGAAAAGAAGAGAGTGTGTCTCTGTATTATGTGCAGTCTTTTTACATACCACCTGTTAGCAACTTGTACGACAGGCCAAGGTTAGTCTGCATTGAAAGAAAATTGTGAACTAACTTTTGCGAGATCACCAAAATTTCAGTATGTTTTTTAAACAATTCATAACAAATGTGTCAACAGCATAGCATTGTGCCATTTTGTTAGCTACAGCTCTGAGTATAATTGTGGTAAGAATGTTAGCATACTCTGTACAAGTCAAACATTACATGTCAACCTGACGTGTAGTGATGTTTTCTTTTTTTTTTCATGGCGCCAGAACTAGCAGTGTTCCAAAGGGCTTAAGGAATTTCTCAGCAAGGTGCTGCAAACAGCTTAAAAACTGTTCATAAACTGATCATTCACAGCCCTACAGCTAGTGTAACATTCCCTGTCACGTGCACTCGGCACACAATCATAATTCATTTGCCTTACGCCAACATGCATTCTCTGTAAAAGGAAATGCCGAGGAGGGTGCATTTTTTAACACTACGAGCATCATAGCTGCAGCTGGTTATTCTGTTCATTCACAGGACATTTGTCAATTAATTTACGTGTAAAGAATGCAAGCCCAAACCACTAACAATTCATGATTTGATGCGCACACTGCAGTATTTCCCACACTAACTGTAGTGATTTGCAACATGATGCTTACTCTGGGCACACGATCGTACAGATTTACACATGCCTTCCCCAAAATACATAGCAGCTCTGCGGTGAAGCCTCAAGTACCGCGTGCGTACATTTTTTATTATTTTATGGCTTTCGACAAGGACTCAAAGCTGTGAGTTGCAGTTTAATTTTCTGTTTGTGTAGTTTAATTTATTACACTGAAGTCTATGTGCACAAAATGCCCTGTGCAACAGCAGCAATGGTCCTGCTCGCGCTGGATAGCGTAGTAACCGAAGCTGTGCCTACCCGAGCTTCATTTGCGAACTTGGGCGCAGCGACAGTCTCTTAAGCAAGCATTTTGTGGCTCTGTTCGGAACCGCAAAAAAAAAAAAAAGAGAACTTACCGTGGCCAGCAACTCTACGTCTTCTTAATCTTTACTGGATACGACTGTCCACTTCTTGGTGTCTCCTGCACTCGTAGAAAGCGGACCAACACTGCCGGTGGCAGTGAAGTGCAGCTTCGGCATAGGCACGCTCACAGCATTTCTCGGCACGCTTGAAGTTTCCACGCGTCCCTCCAAATGTTCGGAAGGCGTTTTTCACAATCAAGATCGCCTCAGCAAACACAGCGCTTATTTAGCCTTGCTGGCAGGCGCCTCCAGCATCGTCATGGGCGCAGCCTTGTTTCTGACAACATCACGCACAAATCATTGAGCGCACAGCTTCCGAGAGCCTTGTAAGAGCAGCTGGCGCAGTGCATTGTGCGAAGGGGGGGTCTATCCGCTCGCCTTTGTAAATTCGCGTCCCGGCAACGTTACTCTCACGATGCGTGAGTTTCAGTTTCAGTTCAGTTTCAGTTTATTGTTACTTTCGTACAAAACATACAAGGTTACATAAACATACAGAAGGAGGTCCTTGGCTGAAGGGGGACCTCCTGTAGGAAATGTGATAAATATGCACAAGTAAAATGCAGCTCTGACCGCAACCTGGAACAAGTTATACAAATAAAAAAACAAATTTTAACAATCATAAGTACAACAAAAACACTGCATAAAACATACAAAAAATAAAGAAAAAACCCAAATTATGTAGTAAAACCAGCTATTTGAAAACGTCAATACAGATATGCATGGCTGCATTGTGTTGCACAGCTCGTCATTTCCGAAACGAAGTGCAGCTCACAATAGTGTGTCACTTCAAAGTCTGAGAGACCACCTGCACACTGCTTGTACGGTTGCGTGACACTTAAACAATGCTCAACATGCACTGGCGAGCATGGGATCAATACATTGTGCAAATGCAGTGCCACTTAGACGAACTGTATCGCAGGCCTACCCGTACATATTTTATGAGAAACAGTTCATTTTTCGTGACTTTCAATGAAAAAGATGAAAATACAATTCTGTCTTTAGGCAAAGAAACAGGATTTTAATAAATGCCAAGCACAATCTTTCCAGCAGTGCAATCTTTTCGTTTGATGTTCCGGGTTGTTGTCATCTCCTTTAACAAGAAAATGCTTCAAGAGATGTTTTGTGAGCGTGCTCGACTTCGTTTACTTTTCAAGCATTTCGTGTGCTCTTACTGACAAACTCTGAGGCTCGACGTGGACGTTTTTTGAAAGTTGTACCCTTAAAAACACACATATCAGGTAATTCAAGAAGTTGACTAACCCCCTTAAAACCTTGCATTCATCATCTGTGTGCTGTCAAATATAAATAGATAGTTAAGATGCACCGTACATTTCTTCTGAAACTGAAAAAAATGACTTTATAGGAAATGCGTTACATGCGAGCAGGAGTGCACTGCCCTTAGTAACGCGTAGGGGTGGTTTCGAAAGCGTTCGTGTGGCATCAGAAAACTGCCTTTCTACGGCGAGTTGAAATGCACCTCTTTCTCGGGTTTCATCTGCGATACGCACACGAAACACTCCGACGGCACCACCCCAAAACGTTTTGGTGCTTTTGTGGCCTCCCAAACATGCCGGTGCGCCTTCTCAGAGGCCGTGGGTGTGAAGGAACGCAGAATTTCCCGCGCTGTCGTGTTGACTTACTTTAAAGCCTTCACACTTCTTTTTGGTTCTCGCCGCTAGCGGCTTTGTACAAATCGTGAAAAAGGTTCATTGAAAAGCCGCAGCTAAGCGCAACTACATCACCAGCCCGTAGGCCAGAAAAACGCAGGTGTGATTACGTATATTTTATGTATCGTGTCAAATAGGAACAAATTCAGCAAGAATATTCAATAAAACATCAGCTGGTCATCACCCTACTTCTTGGAGCAAATGATATTTCTCATGTTTTTTTTTTCATGTTCTCTGTGACTGAGATGCCGGAGTATCTGTTTCGATAGATATTTTATGAACACTTTCTACAATAGCCTGGTTTTATGGCGCTAGCGATTACATGGACACTGTCGACTGGAATATGCCGCTAAGTTTGGCATCGGCGTCATTCAGGGTATATGTACACGTATCTATAAATAGCAAAGCGCCAGAAATAAAAAATAATAAAAAAGCACAGCATATCCACGGGGTGATAGATGATGAGTGGGAAAAGCTCCGGAGGGAATCATCGGTAAACAGTGGATCTTCCGTGTAACTCGCTTAGTCGATCATCATTTAAAGACGTAAGAAACACTGTGTAAATAAACTGTGACACTTTGGCCTCCTGCTCTCGCACGGCAGGATTTCGGTGGTGCCATCACGCAGCTTCACAGCGCGCCAACAGTGAACGAATTTTATTGCAACGCTCCCCCTAGCGTACGTCGCCGCACTAAATCGAACGATTGCCTTCCACCAATGACACTTGCCATGTGTGACATCATTCCTGTTATAACATCTTGCATCTTTCAATATCAACTCCAAGTACCACCATCTAGTGAACACTCTCAGTACTGCCCCCTACTTTTACAACATCTCGCATCAACTACCGCCATGTAGTGAACACTGCAAGGACTAAGCTAAAGGTGGCTACCTACTACTACAACAACTACATACCTCAGAGGATGTACAGATCCACGCCTTAAGGACCTTCGCCCCTTAAAAAGTAACAACTTTGACGCAAAAAAAAGCAGACATCGCAACAGCAACTGATAAGAAGGTCACACGCAGATTGGCAAGCAGATCGAGACGTTTCCCGAGGTTCTCACGCACAATTGATGAACGAAACGTGCTAACAGCTACATATGAACGCGAATAAGTGTCTTAGTTGTTACTTCACTGTGTCTGAAAAGCACGCCTTTTTCGCAAACGGAAACTGCGCAACGATCTCAGGGAACTTTGTGCGCCCGATAAATTCAATAGAATTGTTCCAGTGAAAGCCCATGGCATCGATTGTCACCAATGCGAGATAAGCAAGCGCACGCGTGAGCATCCACCTAGCCCCCTCTCCGCAGGGCGACGTGCGCGTGGATTTATTGATATGGCTATACCCTTTAGATCGGGCGTGGCAGTTGAGAGCACGCGCCGCCGCATCGCCAGATCGTCATGACGCGTGGCACGCGCTCTCAATTCACACGCGTGTTTTCAACGCCGACTAAATTTCAAGGCCGAAAGGCTGCCGCAGCGACGTCAGAGGTTGGGGGCCCAGTTGCCCAACTGAGCATGCTCAGTAAGACTTTTTTTTTCCACATCTTTTATTCGGCCCAATCAAGCCGCAGCAGCAGCGAGAGCGGGAGCGTTGGTTCTCCTAAAACGTGAACGAAACGCAGGCTTTCCGCCGCGTTCGCGGCGTAACTGGGCCCCCACCCTCGGACGTCACTGCGGCAGCCTTTTGGCCTTGAAATTTAGTCGGCGTTGGTACTTTGCCCCGCGTCCAGGGGGAAGGTGGACGCTAACGAGTACGCCCATATTTTGCGGTGCCGAGGATCGTACGCTTTGGGCTCCCATCTGAACTATTCTGTCGTTACTCGGTGCACAATGGTCACTGCACTGGCTGCACAGTCTCCGTTTGCGAAAAGAGCGCGCTTTTAAGACATTGCGAAGTAACAACTGAGACGCTTATTGGCGTTCATCAATACCTGTGAGTACGTTTCGTCCCCGTCATCTGTGCGTGAGAAACTTGGGCCACATTTTGATCTACTTGATATTCTACGCGTGACCTACCAATCTAATTTGTTGCTGTTCCTTTTCGACAAAACACACACACACACACATTATATATATATATATATATATATATATATATATATAATGTGTGTGTGTGTGTGTGTGATATGTATACATATATTGTGGCCTTCTAGTGGGTCGCCCTTCTCATAAGAAGAGCACTTCGTGCAGAGAGTCGGTCCCCGCATTGACTGTCGCTGTCATGGATCATCAACGAGTGTCCGCCTATAAACGTCTTAACAATTTGTTGGAGAGTGCTGAGAGTGCTGCGCCCTCCAAACATCTTTGGTTCGCATTCGATGCCCTTAGAGCTTCGATCCCGTACCGTGCCTTCTACCATGCACCAGGACGCCGCTCAGCAAACGCTCCCTCTTACGCCGACGCCATGTCCCGGTGTCCTCCGAATCCGCGACCCTCCTGTCTTCACCGGTGCGGATGGCACCGACGTCGAGGACTGGCTAGCCATGTACAAACGCGGGAGCGTCCCCAATCATTGGGACGAGGCAGCTAAACTCGGTAACCTGTTTTTCTACCTCACGGGTGTGACCGGAATGTAGTACAACAACCGCGCATCTGATTTCCCTACTTGGTCCACTTTTAAGACCGCTGTCGCTGACTTGTTCGGCCGTCCTGCCGTGCGTAAACTGCAAGCCGAACAGCGTTACGAGAACGAGCATAGCAGACCGGTGAGTCCTTCACAAGTTACATCGAGGACATCCTTGACCTGTGCAAGAAGGTCGACCTGAACATGTCAGAGGCTGACAAAATCACGCATGTTCTAAAAGGCATCGCCGATGATGCCTTCACCATGCTCCTGGCCAAGAACCCTCACACTGTGGCAGAAGTGATTACATTATGCCAAATTTACGACGAGCTGCGGCGGCAGCGCTTGATGACTCGTCGATCGCCACCACGTGATGCTGGTCTCTCGGCTTTGTCAGCAGTTCCTGACCACACAACCTTGCTCGCCGAAATAAAGTCATTCGTGCGCGAGGAAGTTGCCCGCCAGGTCTCTTTACTGGCTTTTGCTCCACCACAACATGCTCAGCAGCCATCAAGTACACTTCTACCTCCGCTCCGCCGAGCCATTCAGCAGGAAATCGCGGAGGTCGTTTCTGAATACCACCAGCCGCCTCCTGTATCTGCGCCACTCAGCTACGCCCAAGCTGTAGCCAGGCCGCCCCCACCGATTTCTGTGACTGGCCCCTTTGGTTACACTGAAACTATCGCCAGCCCGCAGTCCTTCGGAGATACTGTGCCGCCCATACATGCCGACGTCATCCATGTGCACCGAGCACCGCCAACTATGCAGTCATATCAGCAGCCGCCTTGCCCATCGCGTTCTGCGACATGGATGCGACCAGCGAACTGATGGCGCACTTCTGACATTCGCCCCATCTGCTTTGCATGTGGTTGCGTCGATCACGTAGCACGCTATTGCAATCGTGTGCAGCAACCGCAGGTCGCCTCGAACTTTCCCAGCCAATCAAGCCGCTCTTATGACCAACCGACGCCTATGTCACCATCGTCCCGCCCCGCTCCGTCTACCCGCTGTTCACCATCTCCGCGACGTCGCTAACTGTCGCCGATGCGGCCACGTCCACTCAAGGGCTACCAGGAAAACTAGTCGTCGCAGTCCACGAGGCAAGGGCTGCGGCGCTGTCGAACTGCGGAAGCCCTCAGGAAAGCCCATCGAACGTGATAGACGTACTTGTGGATGGCGTTCCTGCATCTGCCCTTGTAGATACTGGAGCCGCCGTATCCGTCATGGACGCAAAACTTAGCCGATTACTGCGCAAAGTGACCACGCCACTCTCCGGCTCGCCCTCCGTACAGCCAGCGCCCAAAGCATTCACCCTACGGCGATGTGCACAGCCCGCCTTGTAATTCAGGACGTGATGTATGCGGTCGAATTCATTATAATTATTTCATGCTCTCACGACGTCATCCTAGGACGGGATTTTCTCTCCCGCCATGACGCCATCATTCATTGCGCACCAGCAGAAATAGAACTCACACAATTCTCTTCTTTGACGACGGCCGACAGTTTATCTGCTGCAAGCAAGTTACTCGTCAGCGATGGCACCCAAGTGCCTGCAAACTCGTCCGCGACGGTGTCGGTCTACTGCGCAAGCCTTTCTGACACCGCTGCACTCCTCTCGCCATCTCATCGTGTTTTCATCAGAAAAGGCTTGCTGGTTCCTTTTGCAACTGTGCAACTCACTCACGGCAGCACCAATATTTTTGTAGTGAACTCATCCCCGTACAGCGTTACGTTGGTTCGAGGGGAGTGTCTCGGCAGCGTGGAACCCATCGAAGACGAACAAGTTAAGGATCAACCAGATGACATGCACTGCTCAAGTTCCAGTACGCTTAGTGCTGTTTTGACATCTGCTTCATCATCCGATGATGTATTCGGCCCCTCCATTCCCGACAACCTTACGCCAGGCCAGCGTTCCAAGATTCTGGGCCTGTTGGAAGAATTCCGGTCTTCTTTTGATGTCGCCGAACCTTCTCTCGGCCGCACATCCACCGTTACGCATCGCATCGACACAGTCACACAGCCACCACTGCGGCAACGTTCATATCGCGTATCTCCAACAGAACGCCATGTAATCAACGAGCATGTCGACGACATGCATCGCCGTGATGTTATTCGACCCTATAGCAGCTCTTCGGCGTCTCCTGTCGTTCTCGTCACGAAGAAGGACGGTTCTGTGCGGTTCTGTGTGGACTACCGACGCCTTAACAAGATCACTCGTAAGGACGTGTACCCACTACCGCGGGTAGATGACGCGATTGACAGCCTGCAAGGAGCAGAATTCTTTTCATCCCTCCATTTGCGGTCAGGGTACTGGCAAGTGCCTATGGCTGAGGACGCTCGACCGAAGACCGCTTTTGTCGCCCCCGACGGCTTGTACAAATTCAACGTCATGCCATTTGGGCTGTGCAATGCGCCCGCCACCTTTGAGCGCATGATGGACTCTATTCTGCATGACTTGAAACGGCACACGTGCCTGTGCTACCTCGATGACATCGTCGTTTTCGCTCCGGACTTCTCGACGCATCTTCAACGCCTACGGCATGTTTTAACGCGTCTGAGTGACGCCAGTCTGCAACTGAACCTAAAGAAGTGCCGATTTGCAGCTCGCCAGCTGACAATACTCGGCTACGTCGTGTCTAAGGACGGAATTCTCCCTGATCCAGCTAAGCTTCGAGCCGTAGCCGAGTTCCCCAAGCCGACATCCGTCAAGGAACTGCGCAGTTTCGTAGGGCTGTGTTCCTACTTTCGGCGCTTCATTTGAAACTTCGCGACTATCATAGCACCGCTGACGAAGCTCCTCGGAAGTAACGGGCCTCCCCTTTCGTGGTCATCACCGTGTGACGACGCTTTCACAACGTTCCGTCGTTTGTTGACGTCGCCTCCCATACTCCGCCAATATGACCTTACGGCCCCTACAGAGGTACACACGGATGCCAGTGGTGTCGGACTTGGCACTGTCCTTACGCAGCGCAAACCAGGGTTCCCGGAATATGTCGTGGCGTATGCGAGTCGTACGCTTACTAAGGCCGAGACTAATTACACCGTCACCGAGAAGGAATGTTTGGCAATCGTCTGGGCCTTTACAAAGTTCCGACCTTATTTTTGTGGTCGCCCATTTGATGTCGTCACCGACCATCACGCACTATCCTGGTTGTCGTCATGAAAAGACCTCTCAGGCCGTCTCGCCTGGTGGGCACTTCGCCTGCAAAACTACGACATCCGCGTGCTGTACCGCAATGGAAGGCAACATGCTGACGCCGACGCCCTGTCACGATCTCCCTTGCCTGACGACAATGCCCACAACTCAGCGTCTCACCTTGCCATTTCTTCCATTAGCATTCATACCATTGCTACTGAACAGCGCAAGGATAAATGGATCACCTCACTGATAGACTTGCTGGCTGATCCATTTACTCCATCCACTCGCGCGTTGCGTCGTCAAGCCCACTATTTCGCCGTTCGCGACGACCTCCTCCACAGGCGCAATTACAACGGTGACGGCCGCCAGTGGCTACTAGTCATACCTCGCAGTATGCGCTATGATATATGCGAGTTCTTTCATTCCGATCCGCAATGTGCGCACTCCGGGGTATCGAAGACTTACCACCGCATTCGCCAACGGTACTTTTGGTGGGGCATGTACCGCTACGTGCAGAAATTGTTTCGCTCCTGCATAGATTGTGAGTGCCGAAAAGCTTCAACGCACCTGTCACCGGTAAGTCTGCAACCTCTACCTTGCACAGCCAGGCCCTTATGGCACGTTGGCATCGATTTGTGTGGGCCACTTCCACTGACGTCGGCTGGTAACCGCTGGGCCGTCGTCGCCGTGGAGCACCTCACGCGATACGCCGAAACGGCCGCTCTCCCCGCGGCTACAGCGAGCGATGTGGCCTCCCTTCTGTTCCAACGACTCATTTCGCGACATGGTCCACCCCAAGAACTGCTCAGTGACCGAGGCCGCGTCTTCTTGTCTGAAGTCGTTGAAGCCATTCTTAAAGAGTGCAACGTTGTTCACCGCAAAACTGCTGCTTACCACCAGCAGACGAATGGCCTCACCGAACGCTTCAACCGTACGCTCGGCGACATGCTCTCCAAGTACGTCGCCGCCGATCCCACAAATTGGGATTCCATTTTACCCTTCATCACCTACGCATATAATACCGCCCCTCAGAGCACCACTGGCTTTTCACCTTTCTTTTTATTATATAGAAGGCACCCGTCGCACACCATTGATACGATACTTCCGTACAAGCCAGATCCGCCTGAGTGGGCGCCTATTTCTGCTACAGCCAAGAGTGTCGAGAGCTTGCTGAAGAGTGTCGAGAGCTTGCAAAGACCTTTACTGCGCACGTTCAAGAGCGGCAAAAAAGCATTCGCGCTGACGCCAGCACTACTGCGCCCACGTTCCTCCCTGGAGCGCTCGTCTGGCTTTCGATCCCTACCACTGCAACTGGCCTACCTTCAAAACTATTGCCCAAATACGAAGGCCCCTACCGTGTCGTCAAACACACTTCCCCTGTCAACTACTTGATTGAACCAATCGAACCATCTTCGAACATGCGCCATCGAGGACGCGACATTGTTAAAGTGGAGCGCCTCAAGACCTACCATGACCCGCTCATTGTAACCACCTGTTAAGTCGCCAGGCGGCTCCCTTTTCGTACCCGGGGTAGTTGTGGCAAAGCCTTCGAACAGTGGGTAGTCCTGTCCAGTGCCTTCTAGTGGGTCGCCCTTCTCATAAGAAGAAGAGCAGCTCGTGCAATGAGTCGGTCCCCTCATTGACTGTCGCTGTCGTGGATCGTGATTGAGTGTCCGCCAATAAACGTCTCAACAATATATATATATATATATATATATATATATATATATATATATATATATATATATATATATATATATATATATATATATATATATATATATATATATATAGGTAGAGGCGCTTTCACATAACAACTGTTTATTCTACCCCGAGGCATATAGATGGGGCTCCCGTCGAAACGTCGGCAGATTAAACAGTTGTTATGTGAAAGCGCATCTACTTTCATATTTATAACCTTGTGGCAACCGAAGTTATTTTTTTGCAGATAAGCCTATATATATATATATATATATATATATATATATATATATATATATATATATATATATATATATATATTGACGCGTGTCTACATGTGGACGAAAACAATGATGGGTGATTGAGTGGATACGAGGTAGTGGGCCTCTAGCTTCACTCGAGACCGAAGAAGGCGATTTTGTGGCTCAGCTGTTGAAAACACGCTGCTTGCGTTGCCTCAAGGTTTACCTCTGTTTTATTCGCGTTGTACCGCGACACTGGTGGAGGAGCTGGGCCGCAACCCTGTCTGATGCTCCACACGCCCACTGGGAGCCGTTCATCGAGTCCAGAATTATTGTCACCGGTAACAGCTTCGGTACATCACTCCAGTCGACTGTTGCGAGGCCTCGCGCCAGAGCTTACTCACTCACCGGAACCTCCTAGGCTTACTCACTCGCCGGTACCTCTGTTTTATTCGCGTTGTACAGCGGCAATATATATATATATATATATATATATATATATATATATAGATATATATATATATATATATATATATATATATATATATTAGGAAATGCTTCGTCGCAGCTAGAACCAGTGCTTTGTATACGTTAAAAAACGACTGATTAACGTGCGAAAATGTCTAATAAGTACAACGCTTCGACAGAATGGCATGCCTTTTTCAGGCAATAGAGGGCACAGGCGAACAGGTCAGAACGCATTTCTTAAATGGATGAGTACAATGGGGGCCCCCAACACGTGCGTAAGTATTATCGTCATAGATATAGCATAAATTAAGTCACTCTCGATGAACATAGACACTCATGAGATATGCATGATTATGACCGCCCCCCTGATTTCTGTGAGCAAGGCACACTGTTTACCTACGAAGGGTGGACTACACACAGGTACACGCTTACTTGCGTACACAATAATGCTGTAAGGAAAAAAGTTAATTAAAAAAGAATTCAGAAAAAAATGTTACGCTGTCACTGCGGTGCATTTGTGTAATGGGCAAGGTGTGCCCGGACGCGTCATAAAGGACTGGTGGAATTGTGGAGTGAAATTTCACTAGTGTAACCGTTATCATTCTTTATAGTTTTAAATTGTTACTTTCATTTTCCTGTTGGCGCACTCTTGTTACCGTTGGCACCCTTCATTTGTTATGCGCGATCACTACTTACTTCAATTGTTTTTATACTCTATACTTCAACGTTTTTTTTTCTTATCGGCCTACCCAAGTTACCATTAGCACACTTCTTTTCTTGTACACGTTTACTGCTCCACTGTTCTTGCTTACCTGCTTGTTTTGTTAGTTTACACCGGTTTGTGTTAGCCTTTTCAATTGTTCTTTAACTTCATTTGTTGTACACCTCCTCTGTTCATTTGCGCCACTGTTGTTCTTTTACCACAATTTTAGTTAGTCTTTATGGCGCGTCTTGGCGCACGTTGCTCATTGTGCAAGTTCGCCGCAGTGACAGATTAATAATTTGTTTGGCCGAATTTGTTTTCTATTGAATTCTTTCCATAGGTGAGTTCTCGTGTCCACTAGTAAGCCTCTTCCCGCTCATAGCCCACTCTTTCCAGTTAAGAACTGTGTCTTGCTCCTAAAAAAGATTCATAAAGTCATAACTATATCGCATACGTGCCTATGTTTGTGAATTGTGACATAATATATGCTATATCAATCATGATATTACGTAAACATCTGGGGGGGGGGGGGGCGCCCTACTTATGTATTTAAAGGATTCGTGACATGGCCACTCATCTATAGATGGTTTTTGGCAAAAAAAAGAGTGTCAAGCATGCTCGTACACGTGTACAAACTGAACTCTAAAAGATTATTTCAGTCCGAAGAAAGGCGTTGAAGCCTTCGGCTGTAAACTACGCCCAGCACCAGCAACCGCCATTTAGTCATGGCATGCGTGACGTCACAAGCTAAAGGAGCAGTGCCCTCGTCTGTTACCAAGAAGCACCTTCCGCACAAGCTCAGTGTTGCTTGCGCGTCGTGCGCACATACCAGTGGGTTGCAAGTGTAGCGGTGTGTTACCGGTACCATCACCCTATGCGGCGACGATGTCCTGTACGTTGCGCATTTTGATCTCGACTTCATCGCCACCAGCTGAAGCGACGAAGAAAGCGACGAAAAGAACCATGATGCCAATCACCTCTCTGCTGTGGCAGACATTCCAGACGGCTTTCCACAATGATAAGTAGCTGTATGTCAAGCGTGTATGGTTGAAAATGGAGCTTGCGATACGGGGCTCCGTCGACGCTGCATTCTCGAGCAAGTGTTGCTTAGCGCCGTGGCATTGGCAAAGCATGCAGATTTTTATTTTGTTTTTGACTAGCATACGTGCGTGCACGACTTACCGTTATAAACATGATCAGTGGTCGTAGCAACGCTGCCCGTTGAGACTGTAATTTTTCAATAGGTTATTGCATTCCGCACAAGTAAATGAAAGCTGAACCAAGCAGCCTGTTATTGCGGGTCTCGAGTTATTCACGATATACGTTTAGGGCTACTCTTTGCTTGAACTCTGTCGATTGCAGTCGGTTCTGGTGAAAAAAAATGGCAGCATATCCACGGAGTGAATGATGTAGAGTGGGGCGAAGCATTCGTTCGTCCATTCGTTCTTGCTTCCGTTCGTCCATGCGTCCGTCTGTGTGACCATTCGTGCGTCTATCCGCCCGACTGTGCGTGCGTCGTTTCGTGCGTCCGTCTCTGCGTTCGTCCATGCATCTGCCCCTGCGTCCGTTCATGCATCCGTCCATGCACCTGTCTGTGTGTCCGTTCGTCCATCTATTCAACACTCCAAGTACCACCATCTCGCATCTTTTCATCCCTTTCTTGTCAGATAGTGCTCAATGTACATGCCAATGGCTGCTAATGGGGAATGAAAGACATGATCATTCGGCTTTTAGTTAATGCGCACGCCGCAAACTTTTTATTGTTCAACAAAGCACAGGAGAAATTTCTCACCGGCACAACCTTGCAGGTCATGTTGTAACACTCGTTACACACTACTACTACGACTACGAGGGACGAACGGGTGCCGCTTTAAGAAGCTTCGCCCCTAAAAGCAAGTGTGACGCTCAAAAATGGTGATGCACGCGAGGAGTTTCAAGAAATATTCATCCGTCGTGGCAAGCGACATGTGCATTGTACAGTACTTGCGGATTGAAACTAGACACTCGTAGCGCGTGGCCGCCGGTGCATGTGCCACCGCTCGTAGGTGCTGGCGGAAGCAGGATGTGGCGTTGTGGTATAGTGTGAGGGCTAGAACAGCTACTGAGCAGGCTTACCCCTTCCCGTCGCTGAATAATTCGCATTTATTTCACAAAGTGAACACTGCCAGCGTGACGCTGCGAAATTCACGAGCTTTTGCATGCATGCGGCCCGAATAGTACCGACGGTGCAAACCATTTATATTATAGCACAAGCAGACGACGCTCTCGATCGGTGCCCTTCAACGATAGGGCACGTAGGCTTCACAAGTAAGAAATTAGATAGCGCTAAGATGTCGCGCCTGAAATGCGCTCGTAGACATAATAAATAGCTGCACAAAAGCAGATAAAGTTTGTAAAGTGTTTTTTTTCACGACGAAAAAGAAAAGCACCAGCCACGGGCCAGTTTCCGTGCAGCATCGAAACAATGACTTTGTATTTTGTTGTTTCACCCCGAGCAGCGAATAGTCTGGCTGTGCTACGTGGCCAGCATTTGTAGAGCTGTCGGTCACGAAAGAACGAGCGATTGTCTGTGTTTTTTATTCAACAATAGGCTACAGTTTGCACTAACGACACTAATAAATGATAATATTTCCATGTTGCATGAAGGCAAGCATGCCAGTAATTTTTTTTTCTTGTCGAGGCAGAAACCCCGAAATAAGCTTTCCGTGCTTTTGTGCACAAGTTTATCAAGTCTACGAACGCACACAAGACGCAATCTCCTAACTGAATTATCTGTCTTACTTGATCAGCATGCGTACCTCCTCGCCTAAGCTTGAAGAAGGAGAGGGTTGTCAGCTGGCGCGGCAATAAAAGTGGTGCGCAATGGCGAGCCAGTTCAGTCGACATGCGAATGTGCGTGAGCCTTGAAGCACCACTCTGGCAGTGTACACATGGGGAACTACAGGCCGATAATTTGGCGACCAGAAGAAGTAATCTGTGTCCGTAGGTGTTCTTCCCCCTCGCTCTATACCATAATGCATCACATTGGTTCTACGTGCACCCACGAGCGGCGGCACATGTACCGAAAGCCACACTCTCCGAATGCCCTGTTTCAATTCGTGAGTACTGTACATTCACAGGACAATTTTTGGTCTCAGAAGTTTCTTGTTGCAAGTACCATAGCTATTTGGATGACGCGGTTGCATTGTTTCAACTCCTGGAAGTCATTCAGTGGAAAGTTCAACAACGCTGATAAAGTTGAATGGCAAGCACAGCTGACCACAGAACGCGATCATCCTTCGGAATGCAGACCATGCAGCAGCTTGCCTAGCAAGTGGTTCGTGACATCACAGCTAGCGATCCTGCCAGTGTTTCCCGACTTTCAGGCTCCTCGCTTGTTTATAAAAACATTCGTTTATCAATTAAAGGCTCGAGCAAACTGACGCAAATTTTCATAGTTTCTAATTTGAACCGTGAAGAGGTTTATTAGTCGTTAACGACAACGGCAAGACAGCGTGATGAACCCTCCAGCAGAAACCGGCACAGCAGCCGACTGAAGCACGAGCCGAGAAAGCCGGGCGTTGGCGATGCTGCTCGATACAGGCACATCTTCACAATCGCCCCCGCTGAAAAAGAAGCCATCCTGGTGACTTAAGGAGTTTCAAGCAGTGGCTCATGGTACGGTTTCAGTCGGGAAACATGGACGATATCACGTGCACGCCGGCGCATGTCGTACTATCGGGAAACTGGTTCAATTAGGAAATTAACCGAAGAGGTTTTCTCCGAAATGGTGTAAGGCCCCTCGTACCGGGGGAGAAGTCTTGAGGAGAGTCCCGGAGTTTGGTATGGGATGGCGAGCCACACAAGAAATCCTGGGGTATAGCTGGGATCTCAAAGGGCGCTGCCATGGTGTTCTTTCTGGCGTTGCTGCTCTTCCGAGGTGAACGTATGGGCGAGCTGGCAGCACTATTTGGCTTGTCAAGCAGCATCGGAGATAGGTGGACACTCGGAAGCATCAGGACGGTAGGGAAGTAGGGTATCAATTGTATGGGAAGGCTCGTGTCGGTAAAAAAGAAAGAAGGGTAAGAATCCTGTGGTGGTTTGTATTGCGGTGTTATATGGAAACGTGACGTATAGAAGACCACGGTCCAAATTCTTATGATCAGATGCCACGTACATTAAGCGCATATCATCCAGCGTGTGGTTAAACCATTGCATTAGCCCGTCAGTCTGCGGGTGGTATGCTGTCGTTTTCCGATGAATGACGTGGCATTCCGAAAGCAGAGTTTCGCCGACCTCGCAGAGGAAAGCGCGGCCTCTGTCACTAAGGAGTTCTCGAGGGGCACCATGTCGAAGGATAAAGCGTTTTACAATGAAAGAGGCGACATCCTGAGCTGTAGCGCTCAACAAAGCAGCTGTTTTGGCGCAGCGTGTCAGGTGGTCAACCACCACTATAATCCGCCGATCGCTATCTGGTCTCAATGAAAGGGGGCTGTAGAGATCAACGCCGACGCGATCAAATGGCTTGGCAGGGCATGGAAGTGGCTGCAATGCGCCAGTCGCACGTGGCGGTATTATTTTCACCGCTGGCAGTCAGGACAGCACTGCACAAATTTGCGTACAGAATTGCACATGCCGCGCCAGTAATAGTGATGTCGAAGGCGTTCATATGTTTTGAACACCCCGGCGTGGCCACATTGCCGATAGTCGTGAAGAGAGGCGCATTCTTGCGATCGTAAAGTTCGTGGCATGCCCAGTAGCCACCGGCAGCCATCGGGAGTGTAGTTGCGTCGATGAATAAGTTGATCGCAGATGGCGAAATGGAAAGCTAGACGTAGGAGGGATCGAGATACTGGAAGGTTGGGCGTGCCAGATAAATATTCGATAAGAGAGGCGATCCACGGGTCACGACGTTGTTTGGTGGCAATCTAGTCGATATTTAGCGACGACAACGTCTGCAGGCTAGTGTTTCTGCACGTCGGATCAGGTGTTCAAGGTGAGCGGGACAGAGCATCAGCCTCAGAGTGTTTGCGTCCGCAGCAGTATACGACGCGAATGTCGTACTCCTGGATGTGGAGTACCTATCGGGCAAGGCGGCCGGAAGGGTTTTTCAGCGTGGAGAGCAAGCAAAGCGCGTGGTGATCAGTTACTAGATCAAACGGGCGGCCGTATGAGTACGGCCGGAACTTTCCAAGTGCCCACACCAGGGCCAAACACTGTTTTTCTGTCACGCTGTAATTAG